>NC_091175.1:19779128-19846628 GCF_040958095.1 Procambarus clarkii
CGCCATAGTGACAGTATTGGGCAGCGTCACTCATTCTGTGAGTGGACACACCACCATAGTGACAGTATTGGGCAGCGCCACTCATCCTGTGAGTGGACACACCGCCATAGTGACAGTATTAGACAGCGACACTCATCCTGTGAGTGGACACACCGCCATAGTGACAGTATTGGGCAGCGTCACTCATTCTGTGAGTGGACACACCACCATAGTGACAGTATTGGGCAGCGCCACTCATTCTGTAAGTGGACACACCACCATAGTGACAGTATTGGGCAGCGCCACTCATCCTGTGAGTGGACACACCGCCATAGTGACAGTATTGTGCAGCGCCACTCATCCTGTGAGTGGACACACCGCCATAGTGACAGTATTGGGCAGCGCCACTCATCCTGTGAGTGGACACACCGCCATAGTGACAGTATTGGGCAGCGTCACTCATCCTGTGAGTGGACACACCGCCATAGTGACAGTATTGGGCAGCGCCACTCATCCTGTGAGTGGACACACCACCATAGTGACAGTATTGGGCAGCGCCACTCATCCTGTGAGTGGACACACCGCCATAGTGACAGTATTGGGCAGCGCCACTCATCCTGTGAGTGGACACACCGCCATAGTGACAGTATTGGGCAGCGCCACTCATCCTGTGAGTGGACACACCGTCATAGTGACAGTATTGGGCAGCGTCACTCATCCTGTGAGTGGCCACACCGCCATAGTGACAGTATTGGGCAGCGTCACTCATCCTGTGAGTGGACACACCACCATAGTGACAGTATTGGGCAGCGCCACTCATCCTGTGAGTGGACACACCGCCATAGTGACAGTATTGGGCAGCGCCACTCATCCTGTGAGTGGATACACCGCCATAGTGACAGTATTGGGCAGCGCCACTCATCCTGTGAGTGGACACACCGCCATAGTGACAGTATTGGGCAGCGCCACTCATCCTGTGAGTGGACACACCGCCATAGTGACAGTATTGGGCAGCGCCACTCATCCTGTGAGTGGACACACCGCCATAGTGACAGTATTGGGCAGCGCCACTCATCCTGTGAGTGGACACACCGCCATAGTGACAGTATTGGGCAGCGCCACTCATCCTGTGAGTGGACACACCGCCATAGTGACAGTATTGGGCAGCGTCACTCATCCTGTGAGTGGACACACCACCATAGTGACAGTATTGGGCAGCGCCACTCATCCTGTGAGTGGACACACCGCCATAGTGACAGTATTGGGTAGCGCCACTCATCCTGTGAGTGGACACACCGCCATAGTGACAGTATTGGGCAGCGCCACTCATCCTGTGAGTGGATACACCGCCATAGTGACAGTATTGGACAGCGCCACTCATCCTGTGAGTGGACACACCGCCATAGTGACAGTATTGGGCAGCGCCACTCATCCTGTGAGTGGCCACACCACCATAGTGACAGTATTGGACAGCGCCACTCATCCTGTGAGTGGACACACCACCATAGTGACAGTATTGGGCAGCGCCACTCATCCCGTGAGTGGACACACCGCCATAGTGACAGTATTGGGCAGCGTCACTCATCCCGTGAGTGGACACACCGCCATAGTGACAGTATTGGGCAGCGTCACTCTTCCTGTGAGTGGACACATCGCCATAGTGACAGTATTGGGCAGCGCCACTCATCCTGTGAGTGGACACACCGCCATAGTGACAGTATTGGGCAGCGCCACTCATCCTGTGAGTGGATACACCGCCATAGTGACAGTATTGGACAGCGCAACTCATCCTGTGAGTGGTCACACAGCCATAGTGACAGCATTGGGCAGCACCACTCATCCTGTGAGTGGACACACCGCCATAGTGACAGTATTGGGCAGCGGTACTCGTCCTGTGAGTGGACACACCACCATAGTGACAGTATTGGACAGCGCCACTCATCCTGTGAGTGGACACACCGCCATAGTGACAGTATTGGGCAGCGCCACTCATCCTGTGAGTGGCCACACCACCATAGTGACAGTATTGGACAGCGCCACTCATCCTGTGAGTGGACACACCTCCATAGTGACAGTATTGGACAGCGCCACTCATCCTGTGAGTGGTCACACCGCCATAGTGACAGTATTGGGCAGCGGCACTCATCCTGTGAGTGGACACACCGCCATAGTGACAGTATTGGGCAGCGCCACACATCCTGTGAGTGAACACCCCACCATAGTGACAGTATTGGACAGCGCCACGCATCCTGTGAGTGGACACACCACCATAGTGACAGTATTGGGCAGCGCCACTCATCCTGTGAGTGGACACACCGCCATAGTGACAGTATTGGGCAGCGCCACTCATCCTTTGAGTGGACACACCGCCATAGTGACAGTATTGGGCAGCGCCACTCATCCTGTGAGTGGATACACCGCCATAGTGACAGTATTGGGCAGCGCCACTCATCCTGTGAGTGGACACACCGCCATAGTGACAGTATTGGGCAGCGCCACTCATCCTGTGAGTGGACACACCGCCATAGTGACAGTATTGGGCAGCGCCACTCATCCTGTGAGTGGACACACCGCCATAGTGACAGTATTGGGCAGCGCCACTCATCCTGTGAGTGGACACACCGCCATAGTGACAGTATTGGGCAGCGCCACTCATCCTGTGAGTGGACACACCGCCATAGTGACAGTATTGGGCAGCGTCACTCATCCTGTGAGTGGACACACCACCATAGTGACAGTATTGGGCAGCGCCACTCATCCTGTGAGTGGACACACCGCTATAGTGACAGTATTGGGCAGCGCCACTCATCCTGTGAGTGGACACACCGCCATAGTGACAGTATTGGGCAGCGCCACTCATCCTGTGAGTGGACACACCGCCATAGTGACAGTATTGGACAGCGCCACTCATCCTGTGAGTGGACACACCGCCATAGTGACAGTATTGGGCAGCGCCACTCATCCTGTGAGTGGCCACACCACCATAGTGACAGTATTGGACAGCGCCACTCATCCTGTGAGTGGACACACCACCATAGTGACAGTATTGGGCAGCGCCACTCATCCTGTGAGTGGACACACCGCCATAGTGACAGTATTAGACAGCGTCACTCATCCTGTGAGTGGACACACCGCCATAGTGACAGTATTGGGCAGCGTCACTCATTCTGTGAGTGGACACACCACCATAGTGACAGTATTGGGCAGCGCCACTCATTCTGTAAGTGGACACACCACCATAGTGACAGTATTGGGCAGCGCCACTCATCCTGTGAGTGGACACACCGCCATAGTGACAGTATTGTGCAGCGCCACTCATCCTGTGAGTGGACACACCGCCATAGTGACAGTATTGGGCAGCGCCACTCATCCTGTGAGTGGACACACCGCCATAGTGACAGTATTGGGCAGCGTCACTCATCCTGTGAGTGGACACACCGCCATAGTGACAGTATTGGGCAGCGCCACTCATCCTGTGAGTGGACACACCACCATAGTGACAGTATTGGGCAGCGCCACTCATCCTGTGAGTGGACACACCGCCATAGTGACAGTATTGGGCAGCGCCACTCATCCTGTGAGTGGACACACCGCCATAGTGACAGTATTGGGCAGCGCCACTCATCCTGTGAGTGGACACACCGTCATAGTGACAGTATTGGGCAGCGTCACTCATCCTGTGAGTGGCCACACCGCCATAGTGACAGTATTGGGCAGCGTCACTCATCCTGTGAGTGGACACACCACCATAGTGACAGTATTGGGCAGCGCCACTCATCCTGTGAGTGGACACACCGCCATAGTGACAGTATTGGGCAGCGCCACTCATCCTGTGAGTGGACACACCGCCATAGTGACAGTATTGGGCAGCGCCACTCATCCTGTGAGTGGACACACCGCCATAGTGACAGTATTGGGCAGCGCCACTCATCCTGTGAGTGGACACACCGCCATAGTGACAGTATTGGGCAGCGCCACTCATCCTGTGAGTGGACACACCGCCATAGTGACAGTATTGGGCAGCGCCACTCATCCTGTGAGTGGACACACCGCCATAGTGACAGTATTGGGCAGCGCCACTCATCCTGTGAGTGGACACACCGCCATAGTGACAGTATTGGGCAGCGTCACTCATCCTGTGAGTGGACACACCACCACAGTGACAGTATTGGGCAGCGCCACTCATCCTGTGAGTGGACACACCGCCATAGTGACAGTATTGGGTAGCGCCACTCATCCTGTGAGTGGACACACCGCCATAGTGACAGTATTGGGCAGCGCCACTCATCCTGTGAGTGGATACACCGCCATAGTGACAGTATTGGACAGCGCCACTCATCCTGTGAGTGGACACACCGCCATAGTGACAGTATTGGGCAGCGCCACTCATCCTGTGAGTGGCCACACCACCATAGTGACAGTATTGGACAGCGCCACTCATCCTGTGAGTGGACACACCACCATAGTGACAGTATTGGGCAGCGCCACTCATCCTGTGAGTGGCCACACCACCATAGTGACAGTATTGGACAGCGCCACTCATCCTGTGAGTGGACACACCACCATAGTGACAGTATTGGGCAGCGCCACTCATCCTGTGAGTGGACACACCACCATAGTGACAGTATTGGGCAGCGCCACTCATCCTGTGAGTGGACACACCGCCATAGTGACAGTATTGGGCAGCGCCACTCATCCTGTGAGTGGACACACCGCCATAGTGACAGTATTGGGCAGCGCCACTCTTCCTGTGAGTGAACACACCGCCATAGTGACAGTATTTGGCAGCGGCACTCATCCTGTGAGTGGACGCACCGCCATAGTGACAGTATTGGGCAGCGCCACTCATCCTGTGAGTGGACACACCGCTATAGTGACAGCATTGGGCAGCGCCACTCATCTTGTGAGTGGACACACCACCATAGTGACAGTATTGGGCAGCGTCACTCCTCCTGTGAGTGGACACACCACCATAGTGACAGTATTGGACAGCGCCACTCATCCTGTGAGTGGACACACCGCCATAGTGACAGTATTGGGTAGCGCCACTCATCTTGTGAGTGAACACACCACCATAGTGACAGCATTGGACAGCACCACTCATCCTGTGAGTGGACACACCACCATAGTGACAGTATTGGACAGCGCCACTCATCCTGTGAGTGGTCACACCGCCATAGTGACAGTATTGGGCAGCGGCACTCATCCTGTGAGTGGACACACCGCCATAGTGACAGTATTGGGCAGCGCCACACATCCTGTGAGTGAACACCCCACCATAGTGACAGTATTGGGCAGCGCCACTCATCCTGTGAGTGGACACACCGCCATAGTGACAGTATTGAGCAGCGCCACTCATCCTGTGAGTGGACACACCGCCATAGTGACAGTATTGAGCAGCGCCACTCATCCTGAGAGTGGACACACCGCCATAGTGACAGTATTGGGCAGCGCCACTCATCCTGTGAGTGGACACACCGCCATAGTGACAGTATTGGGCAGCGCCACTCATCCTGTGAGTGGACACACCGCCATAGTGACAGTATTGAGCAGCGCCACTCATCCTGTGAGTGGACACACCGCCATAGTGACAGTATTGGGCAGCGCCACTCATCCTGTGAGTGGACACACCACCATAGTGACAGTATTGGACAGCGCCACTCATCCTGTGAGTGGACGCACCGCCATAGTGACAGTATTGGGCAGCGCCACTCATCCTGTGAGTGGACACACCGCCATAGTGACAGCATTGGGCAGCGCCACTCATCTTGTGAGTGGACACACCGCCATAGTGACAGTATTGGGCAGCGTCACTCGTCCTGTGAGTGGACACACCACCATAGTGACAGTATTGGACAGCGCCACTCATCCTGTGAGTGGACACACCGCCATAGTGACAGTATTGGGAAGCGCCACTCATCTTGTGAGTGGACACACCACCATAGTGACAGTATTGGACAGCGCCACTCATCCTGTGAGTGGACACACCACCATAGTGACAGTATTGGACAGCGCCACTCATCCTGTGAGTGGTCACACCGCCATAGTGACAGTATTGGGCAGCGGCACTCATCCTGTGAGTGGACACACCGCCATAGTGACAGTATTGGGCAGCGCCACACATCCTGTGAGTGAACACCCCACCATAGTTACAGTATTGGGCAGCGCCACGCATCCTGTGAGTGGACACACCACCATAGTGACAGTATTGGGCAGCGCCACTCATCCTGTGAGTGGACACACCGCCATAGTGACAGTATTGGGCAGCGCCACTCATCCTGTGAGTGGACACACCGCCATAGTGACAGTATTGGGCAGCGCCACTCTTCCTTTGAGTGGACACACCGCCATAGTGACAGTATTGGGCAGCGCCACTCATCCTGTGAGTGGACACACCGCCATAGTGACAGTATTGGGCAGCGCCACTCATCCTGTGAGTGGACACACCGCCATAGTGACAGTATTGGGCAGCGCCACTCATCCTGTGAGTGGACACACCGCCATAGTGACAGTATTGGGCAGCGCCACTCATCCTGTGAGTGAACACCCCACCATAGTGACAGTATTGGGCAGCGCCACTCATCCTGTGAGTGGACACACCGCCATAGTGACAGTATTGGGCAGCGCCACTCATCCTGTGAGTGGACACACCGCCATAGTGACAGTATTGGGCAGCGCCACTCATCCTGTGAGTGGACACACCGCCATAGTGACAGTATTGGGCAGCGCCACTCATCCTGTGAGTGGACACACCGCCATAGTGACAGTATTGGGCAGCGCCACTCATCCTGTGAGTGAACACCCCACCATAGTGACAGTATTGGGCAGCGCCACTCATCCTGTGAGTGGACACACCGCCATAGTGACAGTATTGGGCAGCGCCACTCATCCTGTGAGTGGACTCACCACCACCATGGCACCATATACAACACTCCCCAATAGGAAGAAAACCCGCTGGGTTGTTCATCCTGTCAACAGGTAGCGAGCGACTACCTGTTGGTACCTGTTGAGTATATTCTGTCGCAGGTGACAGAACACGCCCGCGAGCGACTTCATCAACTGTGGGTTCGATCCCTGACGAAGTCATCGCCTCTGTCCAGCAGTAATTATGAACCTTGTTGTCAAGCGACTAAGCGGGTTGTGTTTCAGGGAAAAACTGGTAGGGAACTAGAGCTTGGGAAGGGAAAAAAGCTCTCCCTCTCAGCCTGCTAACAGGAGTCCAAAGACGTCTGCTCCTGTGCCCACCTGTGTCAACACTCTACATCACTCACAACAGGAGGCGACATTCCTCCCGGCGCGAGGCTATACACCCCCTTGATGACAGCCACGGCAAGTGCTGCCCTCTGGCGCCTGCTCATGGTATTAGTCATGTAAACACAGTCTAATGTCCACGAAACCTGAGTGGGAGATCAAGGGTGCATTATCATCCTTAAAAGCCACAGCCTCGTCGAGGAGAAGACGGAGAGAAGGAAAACAATGACAGGGAGAGGCAAGGAGGATGAGGAAGGAGGGAAAGGAGATGAGGAAGGAGGGAAAGGAGGTGAGGAAGGAGGGAAAGGAGATGAGGAAGGAGGGAAAGGAGATGAGGAAGGAGGGAAAGGAGGTGAGGAAGGAGGGAAAGGAGATGAGGAAGGAGGGAAAGGAGATGAGGAAGGAGGGAAAGGAGATGAGGAAGGAGGGAAAGGAGGTGAGGAAGGAGGGAAAGGAGATGAGGAAGGAGGGAAAGGAGGTGAGGAAGGAGGGAAAGGAGATGAGGAAGGAGGGAAAGGAGATGAGGAAGGAGGGAAAGGAGGATAAAGTAAGAGATTCCTTTAGCCCTCCTCTCATCAAATTTCGTTTTCTGTTGTTTATGCCTCTATCCCTACCTGACAACTGAATGGCCAGCGCTTCGGATTTGTAGTCCTGAGGTTCCGGGTTCGATCCCCGGTGGAGGCGGAAACAAATGGTCAGAGTTTCTTTCACCCTGATGGTGCCCCTGTTTACCTAGCAATAAATAGGTACCTGGGAGTTAGACAGCTGCTACGGGCTGCTTCCTGTGGGTGTGTAACAAAACGGAGGCCTGGTCGAGGACCGGGCCGCGGGGACGCTAAGCCCCGAAATCATCTCAAGATAACAGTTAAGAGGCCTAACTGTCTGTCTGTTTGTAGTTCGCAGCTCTACAAGCAACACCAGCGTATGAGTTACCATGTAACAGCTTACCGACACGTTTCTAGACAAACTCTACTTAGTGGGGGAGTATAGGAACGCGGGTTCGATCCCATCACATGGTCTTAATGTTTTTTTTTATGATATATCGCACTGTTTTGATTTCATTGTGCAGGTGAAGCTGGTGTTAGGAGGGGGAGTGGTTCCTAAAGGTTTCCTGAAAACATGTCCAGGGTTCTGTGTGCCTGTATCCAGGTTCCATAAGGTTCCCTAAGGTCCGTGGAACCTTATGGAACATGTGGAACCCCCGTGTCTGTGGTTCCACGAGCCTCAGTCAGGGGTTCCACGAGAATCTGAAAATGCTTACCAACAAAAAAAAAATACACCTTGTCATCATTTTTTTTTTTGTAACTGAGTAAAAATGAAGTTAACTATCAACGTATTAACGTGATTATTAATAAAATAATGACGCCTTTTGATAGCTGTGTTTGGTTAAAAGTTGGCGTGCTAGTTATTGTTTAAGTATTTTTAATAGTGTCAAAATATAATTGTTAAGTGATGAGACTAACCAAGAACGGTTGTTAACATTGTGTTATCACCAGTAGTTTCAATCACTGTTATTTAATTGGATGTTATTGTTTTGTTAGTGGATAAATTCGCGAATGTTTAAGTAGCGAGAGCTTTATTGGAAAGATAAATTTGTTATTAACTGAGATATTAAATAATTAGGTTATTAGTCACTACTGAAACGTATTATTTTCAACTGTGAATGTATCATTCAACAATATAATGTATCGTTATAAAATACAATAAAAATATTTACACAAAATCATTTATATATATATATATATATATATATATATATATATATATATATATATATATATATATATATGACCATGTTTGCCATGGTTTATTAACTGTAATTAGTAAAAAAATAAAAGCAATCAATACCTTTTTTTAATTTTATTCAAACGTCTGAGTTAGTTAATGTTTACTAACCTTACTGTTTTAACTATCTATTTTGTAAGTTCCCCCCTGACGACCTGATGAGTCAATAGTGGCGTCCCTGACGACCTGATGTGTCAATAGTGGCGTCCCTGACGACCTGATGAGTCAATAGTGGCGTCCCTGACGACCTGATGTGTCAATAGGGGCGTCCCTGACGACCTGATGAGTCAATAGTGGCGTCCCTGACGACCTGATGTGTCAATAGTGGCGTCCCTGACGACCTGATGTGTCAATAGTGGCGTCCCTGACGACCTGATGTGTCAATAGTGGCGTCCCTGACGACCTGATGTGTCAATAGTGGCGTCCCTGACGACCTGATGTGTCAATAGGGGCGTCCCTGACGACCTGATGTGTCAATAGTGGCGTCCCTGACGACCTGATGAGTCAATAGTGGCGTCCCTGACGACCTGATGTGTCAATAGTGGCGTCCCTGACGACCTGATGTGTCAATAGTGGCGTCCCTGACGACCTGATGTGTCAATAGTGGCGTCCCTGACGACCTGATGTGTCAATAGTGGCGTCCCTGACGACCTGATGTGTCAATAGGGGCGTCCCTGACGACCTGATGAGTCAATAGGGGCGTCCCTGACGAGCCTGATGTGTCAATAGGGGCGTCCCTGACGACCTGATGAGTCAATAGTGGCGTCCCTGACGACCTGATGTGTCAATAGTGGCGTCCCTGACGACCTGATGAGTCAATAGTGGCGTCCCTGACGACCTGATGTGTCAATAGGGGCGTCCCTGACGACCTGATGAGTCAATAGGGGCGTCCCTGACGACCTGATGTGTCAATAGGGGCGTCCCTGACGACCTGATGAGTCAATAGGGGCGTCCCTGACGAGCCTGATGTGTCAATAGGGGCGTCCCTGACGACCTGATGAGTCAATAGGGGCGTCCCTGACAACCTGATGCGTCAATAGGGGCGTCCCTGACGACTTGATGAGTCAAAAGGGGCGTCCCTGACGACCTGAAGTGTCAATAGGGGCGTCCCTGACGACCTGATGAGTCAATAGAGGCGTCCCTGACGACCTGATGAGTCAATAGGGGCGTCCCTGATGAGTCAATAGGGGCGTCCCTGACGAGCCTGATGTGCCAATAGGGGCGTCCCTGACGAGCCTGATGTGTCAATAGGGGCGTCCCTGACGAGCCTGAAGTGTCAATAGTGGCGTGTCTGACGACCTGATGAGTCAATAGGGGCGTCCCTGACGACCTGATGTGTCAATAGGGGCGTCCCTGACGACCTGATGAGTCAATAGGGGCGTCCCTGACGACCTGATGAGTCAATAGGGGCGTCCCTGACGAGCCTGATGAGTCAATAGGAGCGTCCCTGACGAGCCTGATGTGCCAATAGGGGCGTCCCTGACGACCTGATGTGTCAATAGGGGCGTCCCTGACGAGCCTGATGTACCAATAGGGGCGTCCCTGACGACCTGATGTGCCAATAGGGGCGTCCCTGACGACCTGATGTGTCAATAGGGGCGTCCCTGACGAGCCTGATGTGCCAATAGGGGCGTCCCTGACGAGCCTGATGTGTCAATAGGGGCGTCCCTGACGAGCCTGATGTGTCAATAGGGGCGTCCCTGACGAGCCTGATGTGTCAATAGGGGCGTCCCTGACGACCTGATGTGTCAATAGGGGCGTCCCTGACGACCTGATGTGTCAATAGGGGCGTCCCTGACGAGCCTGATGTGTCAATAGGGGCGTCCCTGACGAGCCTGATGAGTCAATAGGGGCGTCCCTGACGAGCCTCATGAGTCAATAGGGGCGACCCTGACGAATCTATTCCCCTGTCAGTCAGACGAGGGATGTCCCCGAGGATTTACCCAATATTTCAAAGATTCGTCCAATCAAAAAACAAAAAGATTGAGAATCAGAGGATGTAGTGAATAGCTTCTCTCGGTAATCGTATATTAAGGGTCAGATTGAGAGAGGTCAATATAAGTATACTACACCCCCTCCCCCCCGTATATTCAGATCATTTTCTCGACTATACACAGTATATGCCAGAGTATACTGGGCTTAGTATACCTCCCCTAACATCAACCCTCACTAAGAATATATCACTAATTGGTTCACATAAGGCCTCCCCCCCTCCCCCAACCCCCCAACCACACACACACACACCACCACCACCACCATCCTCTCCACCACACACCACCACCATCCTCACTACCACACACCACCACCACCACCACCACCACCACCATTCTCTCCACCACACACCACCACCACCACCACCATCCTTCTCTACCACACACCACCACCACCACCATTCTCTCCACCACACACCACCACCACCACCACCATCCTTCTCTACCACACACCACCACCACCACCATTCTCTCCACCACACACCACCACCAGCACCATCCTATCTACCACACACCACCACCATCCTCTCTACCACACACCACCACCACCACCATTCTCTCCACCACACACCACCACCACCACCACCATCCTTCTCTACCACACACCACCACCACCACCACCATTCTCTCCACCACACACCACCACCATCCTCTCTACCACACACCACCACAACCACCACCATCCGTCTCTACCACACACCACCACCACTATCCTTCTCTACCACACACACCACCACCACCACCACCATTCTCTCCACCACACACCACCACCACCACTATCCTCTCCACCACACACCACCACCACCACCACCACCACTATCCTTCTCTACCACACACACCACCACCACCACCACCATTCTCTCCACCACACACCACCACCACCATCCTCTCTACCACACACCACCACCACCACCATTCTCTCCACCACACACCACCACCACCACCACCATCCTCTCTACCACACACCACCACCACCACCACCATCCTCTCTACCACACACCATCCTCTCCACCACACACCACCACCACCACACACCACCACCATCACCACCATTCTCTCCACCACACACCACCACCACCATCCTCTCTACCACACACCACCACCACCACCACCATTCTCTCCACCACACACCACCACCACCACCACCATCCTCTCTACCACACACCACCACCACCACCACCATCCTCTCTACCACACACCATCCTCTCCACCACACACCACCACCACCACACACCACCACCATCACCACCATTCTCTCCACCACACACCACCACCACCATCCTCTCTACCACACACCACCACCATTCTCTCCACCACACACCACCACCACCACCACCACCACCATCCTCTCTACCAAACACCACCACCACCACCATCCTCTCCACCACACACCACCACCATCACCACCACCACACACCACCACCACCACCATCCTCTCCACCACACACACCACCACCACCACCATCCTCTCCACCACACACCACCACCACCATTCTCTCCACCACACACCACCACCACCACCATCCTCTCCACTACACACCACCACCACCACCACCATCCTCTCTACCACACACCACCACCACCACCACCATTCTCTCCACCACACACCACCACCACCACCACCATCCTCTCCACCACACACCACCACCACCACCACCATTCTCTCCACCACACACCACCACCACCACACACACCACCACCACCACCACACCACACACCACCACCACCATTCTCTCCACCACACACCACCACCACCACCACCATCCTCTCCACCACACACCACCACCATCACCACCATTCTCTCCACCACACACCACCACCACCACCATCCTCTCCACCACACACCACCACCACCACACACCACCACCACCACACACCACCACCACCACCACCATTCTCTCCACCACACACCACCACCACCACACACACCACCACCACCACCACCATTCTCTCCACCACACACCACCACCACCACCACACACCACCACCACCATTCTCTCCACCACACACCACCACCACCACCACCATCCTCTCTACCACACACCAACACCACCACCACCATCACCACCATTCTCTCCACCACACACCACCACCATGCTCTCTACCACACACCACCACCACCACCATCCTCTCCACCACACACCACCACCACCACCGTGCTCTCTACCACACACCACCACCACCACCATCCTCTCCACCACACACCACCACCACCACCATCCTCTCCACCACACACCACCACCACCACCATGCTCTCTACCACACACCACCACCACCACCATCCTCTCCACCACACACCACCACCACCACCATCCTCTCCACCACACACCACCACCACCACCGTGCTCTCTACCACACACCACCACCACCACCATTAGGGAACGGTAACCCCATCTCCATAAACAAACCTCTTAAATGTACAAATGACGAAACCCAATATAGACTCCGCATTCACTACACCAGTCGACTTGAGAGGCGGGGCCCCAGAGCCGTGGTTCAGCCCTCCCGCACATGTGGGGTGGCACTGGTGGGTGCCAGCAGGCCTTGACACACACCCGGGGGAGACATGGGCACTCCCCTCCCCACGAGGTCACCCACTGCTGAAGAGGCACCTGGCCCCAATAGCAAGGTCATCAGTTGACCATCAGTTTGTTGACACTCAACCCGTAGTGGGGGGGGGGGGGGGGAAAAGAGAGAGAGAGAGAGAGAGAGAGAGAGAGAGAGAGAGAGAGAGAGAGAGAGAGAGAGGAGAGAGAGAGAGAGAGAGAGAGAGAGAGAGAGAGAGAGAGAGAGAGAGAGAGAGAGAGAGAGAGAGAGAGAGAGAGAGAGAGAGAGAGAGAGAGAGAGAGAGAGAGAGAGAGAGAGAGAGAGAGAGAGAGAGAGAGAGAGAGAGAGAGAGAGAGAGAGAGAGAGAGAGAGAGAGAGAGAGAGAGAGAGAGAGAGAGAGAGAGAGAGAGAGAGAGAGAGAGAGAGAGAGAGAGAGAGAGAGAGAGAGAGAGAGAGAGAGAGAGAGAGAGAGAGAGAGAGAGAGAGAGAGAGAGAGAGAGAGAGAGAGAGAGAGAGAGAGAGAGAGAGAGAGAGAGAGAGAGAGAGAGAGAGAGAGAGAGAGAGAGAGAGGAGAGAGAGAGAGAGAGAGAGAGAGAGAGAGAGAGAGAGAGAGAGAGAGAGAGAGAGAGAGAGAGAGAGAGAGAGAGAGAGAGAGAGAGAGAGAGTGAATGAGAGAGAGGTGAGAGGGAGTGAGGGAAGGAAGGGAGACAACCCGGCCTCGTAATAGCACGTCGCATTTTCGACGTACACTCCACCTAAGGCCAAAAATCATCGTACTAGAAAATGAAAGCGGCTGCCGACATTGACACACTGTCCCGTTTTCTGTTTCGGTTCCTCTAGTAGGTTAGGATAAGGGCACTTTAGTACGACAGTTTCTAGACGTTGGGGAAGGAAGCTGAGACCCGGCAAACACACTAGCCCAGGAGCTGAAGTTCAACAAAATACCTTAGTAACAGGAAGCCGCCTCAAGGTCACGACAACAACAAATCAAATGAGCATTTAATTAATGTAAACAAAGACTAATGTGCTTACGAAACCTGTTCATCCTTCCTCAGGGCGGCTTTGTTTACAAATATTAAACAGCTGATGAGCTCCGAAGCACCACGAGGTTGTTTATAACAATCACAACCCCGGGTTGTGAGGTGTAGGAGGTTGTAAACTGGCTAGTACATGTAAACACAGTCGCCATGATTGTTTGAGAGATGTAGAGGTTTCGTCAGTGGGCACATGAATGCTGTGTTAAATCCTGCCCTAGACCACTTACTTGGTGGTCTAGGGCAGAGACCGGGCCGCGTGGGACGCTGATCCTCGGAACCATCCCAAGGTAACCACAAGGTATTATCAGTGTAACCTCGAGGTAACGCCAAGGTAGGCCTCAAGGTAAGCCTCAAGGTAGGCCTCAAGGTAACGCCAAGGTAGGCCTCAAGGTAACGCCAAGGTAGGCCTCAAGGTAGGCCTTAAGGTAGGCCTCAAGATAGGCCTCAAGGTAGGCTTCAAGGTAGGCCTCAAGGTAAGCCTCAAGGTAGGCCTCAAGGTAAGCCTCAACGTAAGCCTCAAGGTAAGCGTCAAGGTAGGCCTCAAGGTAAGCCTCAAGGTAAGCCTCAAGGTAAGCCTCAAGATAGGCCTCAAGGTAAGCCTCAAGGTAAGCCTCAAGGTAAGCCTTAAGATAGGCCTCAAAGTAAGCCTCAAGGTAAGCCTCAAGATAGGCCTCAAGGTAAGCCTCAAGGTAAGCCTCAAGGTAAGCCTCAAGGTAGGCCTCAAGGTAAGCCTCAAGGTAAGCCTCAAGATAGGCCTCAAGGTAAGCCTCAAGATAGGCCTCAAGGTAAGCCTCAAGGTAAGCCTCAAGCTAGGCCTCAAGGTAAGCCTCAAGGTAAGCCTCAAGGTAAGCCTCAAGGTAGGCCTCAAGGTAAGCCTCAAGGTAAGCCTCAAGCTAGGCCTCAAGGTAAGCCTCAAGGTAAGCCTCAAGATAGGCCTCAAGGTAAGCCTCAAGGTAAGCCTCAAGATAGGCCTCAAGGTAAGCCTCAAGGTAGGCCTCAAGGTAAGCCTCAAGGTAAGCCTCAAGGTAAGCCTCAAGATAGGCCTCAAGGTAGGCCTCAAGGTAGGCCTCAAGTTAAGCCTCAAGATAGGCCTCAAGGTAAGCCTCAAGGTAAGCCTCAAGATAGGCCTCAAGGTAAGCCTCAAGGTAAGCCTCAAGCTAGGCCTCAAGGTAAGCCTCAAGGTAAGCCTCAAGGTAAGCCTCAAGATAGGCCTCAAGGTAAGCCTCAAGGTAAGCCTCAAGCTAGGCCTCAAGGTAAGCCTCAAGGTAAGCCTCAAGATAGGCCTCAAGGTAAGCCTCAAGGTAAGACTCAAGCTAGGCCTCAAGGTAAGCCTCAAGGTAAGCCTCAAGATAGGCCTCAAGGTAAGCCTCAAGGTAGGCCTCAAGGTAAGCCTCAAGATAGGCCTCAAGATAAGCCTCAAGGTAGGCCTCAAGGTAAGCCTCAAGATAGGCCTCAAGGTAAGCCTCAAGGTAGGCCTCAAGGTAAGCCTCAAGGTAAGCCTCAAGGTAAGCCTCAAGGTAAGCCTCAAGGTAAGCCTCAAGGTAGGCCTCAAGGTAAGCCTCAAGGTAAGCCTCAAGGTAAGCCTCAAGATAGGCCTCAAGGTAAGCCTCAAGGTAAGCCTCAAGGTAAGCCTCAAGGTAAGCCTCAAGATAGGCCTCAAGGTAAGCCTCAAGGTAAGCCTCAAGGTAAGCCTCAAGGTAAGCCTCAAGGTAAGCCTCCCGCCAATAAGTGCTAAAGCAGTGAAAATTACTATAAGATCAAGAAAGTCAATGCTCCACAATACTGACCACCACCAACCACCACAATACTGACCACCACCAACCACCACAATACTGACCACCACCAACCACCACAATATTGACCACCACCAACCACCACAATATTGACCACCACCAACCACCACAATATTGACCACCACCAACCACCACAATACTGACCACCACCAACCACCACAATACTGACCACCACCAACCACCACAATACTGACCACCACCAACCACCACAATATTGACCACCACCAACCACCACAATATTGACCACCACCAACCACCACAATATTGACCACCACCAACCACCACAATATTGACCATCACCAACCACCACAATACTGACCACCACCAACCACCACAATACTGACCACCACCAACCACCACAATATTGACCACCACCAACCACCACAATACTGACCACCACCAACCACCACAATACTGACCACCACCAACCACCACAATATTGACCACCACCAACCACCACAATACTGACCACCACCAACCACCACAATACTGACCACCACCAACCACCACAATATTGACCACCACCAACCACCACAATACTGACCACCACCAACCACCACAATACTGACCACCACCAACCACCACAATACTGACCACCACCAACCACCACAATACTGACCACCACCAACCACCACAATATTGACCACCACCAACCACCACAATATTGACCACCACCAACCACCACAATACTGACCACCACCAACCACCACAATACTGACCACCACCAACCACCACAATACTGATCACCACCAACCACCACAATACTAACTACCACCAACCACCACAATACTAACTACCACCAATCACCACAATACTGACTACCACCAACCACCACAATACTAACTACCACCAACCACCACAATATTGACCATCACCAACCACCACAATATTGACCACCACCAACCACCACAATACTAACTACCACCAACCACCACAATACTGACCATCACCAACCACCACAATACTGACCACCACCAACCACCACAATACTAACTACCACCAACCACCACAATACTAACTACCACCAACCACCACAATACTGACTACCACCAACCACCACAATACTAACTACCACCAACCACCACAATATTGACCACCACCAACCACCACAATACTGACCACCACCAACCACCACAATACTGACCACCACCAACCACCACAATATTGACCACCACCAACCACCACAATACTGACCACCACCAACCACCACAATACTGACCACCACCAACCACCACAATATTGACCACCACCAACCACCACAATACTGACCACCACCAACCACCACAATACTGACCACCACCAACCACCACAATACTGACCACCACCAACCACCACAATACTGACCACCAACCACCACAATACTGACCACCAACCACCACAATACTGACCACCAACCACCACAATACTGACCATCACCAACCACCACAATATTGACCACCACCAACCACCACAATACTGACCACCACCAACCACCACAATACTGACCACCAACCACCACAATACTGACCACCAACCACCACAATACTGACCATCACCAACCACCACAATATTGACCACCACCAACCACCACAATATTGACCACCACCAACCACCACAATACTGACCACCAACCACCACAATACTGACCACCAACCACCACAATACTGACCACCAACCACCACAATACTGACCACCAACCACCACAATACTGACCATCACCAACCACCACAATATTGACCACCACCAACCACCACAATATTGACCACCACCAACCACCACAATACTGACCACCAACCACCACAATACTGACCACCAACCACCACAATACTGACCACCAACCACCACAATACTGACCACCACCAACCACCACAATACTGACCACCACCAACCACCACAATATTGACCACCACCAACCACCACAATATTGACCACCACCAACCACCACAATACTGACCACCACCAACCACCACAATACTGACCACCACCAACCACCACAATACTGATCACCACCAACCACCACAATACTAACTACCACCAACCACCACAATACTAACTACCACCAACCACCACAATACTGACTACCACCAACCACCACATTACTAACTACCACCAACCACCACAATATTGACCATCACCAACCACCACAATATTGACCACCACCAACCACCACAATACTAACTACCACCAACCACCACAATACTGACCATCACCAACCACCACAATACTGACCACCACCAACCACCACAATACTAACTACCACCAACCACCACAATACTAACTACCACCAACCACCACAATACTGACTACCACCAACCACCACAATACTAACTACCACCAACCACCACAATATTGACCACCACCAACCACCACAATACTGACCACCACCAACCACCACAATACTGACCACCACCAACCACCACAATATTGACCATCACCAACCACCACAATACTGACCACCACCAGCCACCACAATACTAACTACCACCAACCACCACAATACTGACCACCACCAACCACCACAATATTGACCATCACCAACCACCACAATATTGACCATCACCAACCACCACAATACTGACCACCACCAACCACCACAATACTGGTCACCACCAACCACCACAATACTAACTACCACCAACCACCACAATACTGACCACCACCAACCACCACAATACTGACTACCACCAACCACCACAATATTGACCACCACCAACCACCACAATACTGACCACCACCAACCACCACAATACTGGTCACCACCAACCACCACAATACTAACTACCACCAACCACCACAATACTGACCACCACCAACCACCACAATACTAACTACCACCAACCACCACAATATTGACCATCACCAACCACCACAATACTAACTACCACCAACCACCACAATACTAACTACCACCAACCACCACAATACTAACTACCACCAACCACCACAATATTAACTACCATCAACCACCACAATATTAACTACCACCAACCACCACAATACTAACTACCACCAACCACCACAATACTAACTACCACCAACCACCACAATACTAACTACCACCAACCACCACAATACTAACTACCACCAACCACCACAATACTAACTACCACCAACCACCACAATACTAACTACCACCATCCACCACAATACTAACTACCACCAACCACCACAATATTGACCATCACCAACCACCACAATATTAACTACCACCAACCACCACAATACTAACTACCACCAACCACCACAATACTAACTACCACCAACCACCACAATACTAACTACCACCAACCACCACAATACTAACTACCACCAACCACCACAATACTAACTACCACCAACCACCACAATACTAACTACCACCAACCACCACAATACTAACTACCACCAACCACCACAATACTAACTACCACCAACCACCACAATACTAACTACCACCAACCACCACAACATTAACTACCACCAACCACCACAATACTAACTACCACCAACCACCACAATATTGACCACCAACCACCACAGTACTAACTACCACCAACCACCACAATACTAACTACCACCAACCACCACAATACTGACCACCAACCACCACAGTACTAACTACCACCAACCACCACAATACTAACTACCACCAACCACCACAATACTAACTACCACCAACCACCACAATATTGACCACCAACCACCACAGTACTAACTACCACCAACCACCACAATACTAACTACCACCAACCACCACAATAATAACTACCACCAACCACCACAATACTAACTACCACCAACCACCACAATAATAACTACCACCAACCACCACAATACTAACTACCACCAACCACCACAATACTAACTACCACCAACCACCACAATACTAACTACCACCAACCACCACAATACTGACTACCACCAACCACCACAATACTAACTACCACCAACCACCACAATACTAACTACCACCAACCACCACAATACTAACTACCACCAACCACCACAGTACTAACTACCACCAACCACCACAATACTGACCACCAACCACCACAATACTAACTACCACCAACCACCACAGTACTAACTACCACCAACCACCACAGTACTAACTACCACCAACCACCACAATACTAACTACCACCAACCACCGCAATACTAACTACCACCAACCACCACAATACTAACTACCACCAACCACCACAATAATAACTACCACCAACCACCACAGTACTAACTACCACCAACCACCACAATACTGACTACCACCAACCACCACAATACTGACTACCACCAACCACCACAATACTAACTACCACCAACCACCGCAATACTAACTACCACCAACCACCACAATACTAACTACCACCAACCACCACAATACTAACTACCACCAACCACCACAATACTAACTACCACCAACCACCACAATACTAACTACCACCAACCACCACAATACTAACTACCACCAACCACCACAATACTAACTACCACCAACCACCACAGTACTAACTACCACCAACCACCACAATATTGACCACCAACCACCACAGTACTAACTACCACCAACCACCACAATACTAACTACCACCAACCACCACAGTACTAACTACCACCAACCACCACAATACTGACCACCAACCACCACAATACTAACTACCACCAACCACCACAATACTAACTACCACCAACCACCACAATACTAACTACCACCAACCACCACAATACTAACTACCACCAACCACCGCAATACTAACTACCACCAACCACCACAATACTAACTACCACCAACCACCGCAATACTAACTACCACCAACCACCACAGTACTGACTACCACCAACCACCGCAATACTAACTACCACCAACCACCGCAATACTAACTACCACCAACCACCACAGTACTGACTACCACCAACCACCACAATACTAACTACCACCAACCACCACAATATTGACCACCAACCACCACAATACTAACTACCACCAACCACCACAATACTAACTACCACCAACCACCACAACATTAACTACCACCAACCACCACAATATTGACCACCAACCACCACAATACTAACTACCACCAACCACCACAATACTAACTACCACCAACCACCACAATACTAACTACCACCAACCACCACAATACTAACTACCACCAACCACCACAATACTAACTACCACCAACCACCGCAATACTAACTACCACCAACCACCACAATACTAACTACCACCAACCACCACAGTACTAACTACCACCAACCACCACAATACTAACTACCACCAACCACCACAGTACTAACTACCACCAACCACCACAATACTAACTACCACCAACCACCACAGTACTAACTACCACCAACCACCACAATACTAACTACCACCAACCACCACAGTACTAACTACCACCAACCACCACAGTACTAACTACCACCAACCACCACAATACTAACTACCACCAACCACCACAGTACTAACTACCACCAACCACCATAGTACTAACTACCACCAACCACCACAATATTGACCACCAACCACCACAATACTAACTACCACCAACCACCACAATACTGACACTAAGATTGCGTAATAAACACAATGTTTGAAGTGTGAGGACAGGGTTAAATACCCAAAATGCTCTCCTCAAAACGACACGCGATAACATACCTTCCACCAATGCGACATACGGGCCAAATTTGAACGTCCCTGTAGCAGAGCCAAGATAATGCTTCACCAGCAAACAAACCCACTTTGCAAGTGTTAAGTCAAACAAGGAAACAACTTGCAATTCAGGTTAAGTTTGTAGTTTGAGTCATTGTTACCAAGGCCAGACTTAAATACACTGTTGATATATAGATTAAACTGTGTGTGCTTGGCTTATGGGGTCCACTACCACCCACGGGATGGGTATGGGGTCCACTACCACCCACAGGATGGGTATGAGGTCCACTACCACCCACAGGATGGGTATGGGGTCCACTACCACCCACAGCATGGGTATGGTGGTCCACTACCACCCACAGGATGGGTATGGGGTCCACTACCGCCCACAGGATGGGTATGGGGTCCACTACCACCCACAGGATGGGTATAGGGTCCACTACCGCTCACTGGATGGGTATGGGGTCCACTACCACCCACAGGATGGGTATAGGGTCCACTACCACTCACTGGATGGGTATGGGGTCAACTACCACCCACAGGATGGGTATGGGGTCCACTACCACTCACAGGATGGGTATGGGGTCCACTACCACCCACAGGATGGGTATGGGGCCCACTACCACCCACAGGATGGGTATGGGGGTCCACTACCACCCACAGGATGGGTATATGGGGTCCACTACCACCCACAGGATGGGTATGGGGTCCACTACCACCCACAGGATGGGTATGGGGTCCACTACTACCCACAGGATGGGTATGGGGTCCACTACCACCCACAGAATGGGGAATAGGCACCATAATAAATGAACCACCCTTAAGGTGGTTACCACGAGGTGTTCACTAAACTATCGCACAACAGCAGGCAGAGAAAGTACCGTTGCAACACGAAACACTTAAACAAAATATTGCAACTTAAATATATACAAAAAAATGAATGTAGGAAATTCTAATGAAACCAATCGGCAGAAGTCACAATAACACGACATGAAAGATACTTTCGAGGCCCGAGTTCGAATCTCAGACGGTAGAGCGACGGTCTCGCTTCATGCAGGTCGGCGTTCAATGCCCGACCGTCCACCAAGTGGTTGGGCACCATTCCTTTCCCACCGTCCCATCCCAAATGCTTATCCTGACACCTTCCCAGTGCTATATAGTCATAATGCAGGGTGCTTTCCCCTGATAATTCCCCTCCCTTCATCATGTCTTGTACAGCTTTTTTCTGACTTCTGTTTCCCATTGTGTACTCACCTAGTTGTACTCACCTAGTTGTGCTTGCGGGGGTTGAGCTCTGGCTCTTTGGTCCCGCCTCTCAACCGTCAATCAATAGGTGTACAGATTCCTGAGCCTACTGGGCTCTATCATATCTACATTTGAAACTGTGTATGGAGTCAGCCTCCACCACATCACCCCCTAATGCATTCCATTTGTCAACCACTCTGACACTGAAAAAGTTCTTTCTAATATCTCTGTGGCTCATTTGGGCACTCAGTTTCCACCTGTGTCCCCTTGTGCGTGTGCCCCTTGTGTTAAATAGCCTGTCTTTATCTACCCTATCAATTCCCTTGAGAATCTTGAATGTAGTGATCATGTCCCCCCTAACTCTTCTGTCTTGCAGCGAAGTGAGGTTTAATTCCCGTAGTCTCTCCTCGTAGCTCATACCTCTCAGCTCGGGTACTAGTCTGGTGGCAAACCTTTGAACCTTTTCCAGTTTAGTCTTATCCTTGACTAGATATGGACTCCATGCTGGGGCTGCATACTCCAGGATTGGCCTGACATATGTGGTATACAAAGTTCTGAATGATTCTTTACACAAGTTTCTGAATGCCGTTCGTATGTTGGCCAGCCTGGCATATGCCGCTGATGTTATCCGCTTGATATGTGCTGCAGGAGACAGGTGTGTGTGTGTGTGTGTGTGTGTGTGTGTGTGTGTGTGTGTGTGTGTGTGTGTGTGTGTGTGTGTGTGTGTGTGTGTGTGTGTGTGCGTGTGCGTGTGCGTGCGTGCACGTGTGTGTGTGTTATATATTAACACAGTACACATATACACTGACAACTATAAGTGTGTACACAAGGCCACGTGCTATCGTCCGAGTCTGGCCTCGCCGCACTGTCAGCTGACAAATGTAAACAAACATATTGACTCTCGCATTTCTTATCATCCTCCTCCTCTTTCACAACATTATTGAATTACCGCCTGTTTCTCCTTCCTAACCAGGCCTTTCACACAGTTTATTTCTAACAACCAGGTAACGTACCAATTTGCATAACACAGGCACATGCTCAACCCCTGCAAGCACAATTAGGTGAGTACAGACACACAGTAGATATGATAGAAAGAAAAATAGATAAAAATAGATGGGTTGTCAGTACACTAGACAACGGATGGTTAGAAAGGCGGGGTCCAAGAGCTAACAGCTCCATCCTGCAGGCATAAATAGCATACACACACACACACACACACGCACGCAACGTGTTTAATCTCTGGCTCTGTATTCATCTAGTTGTATAGTTGTATTCACCTAGTTGTGCTTGCGGGGGTTGAGCTCTGCTCTTTGGGCCCGCCTCTCAACTGTCAATCAATTAACTGCTAACAACTAATTCCCCTCCCCTGGAGTTGCTCCTGAGCTGCCGAGCGGTGAGGACGTGTCGTCTGACGCTCCGGCAGTTCGGGGCGGTTGCAGTTTTCGCCAGCAGGGGGTGGGTGTCTCTACCCTCCCTGCTGTCCCTGCCTGGTGTTGACGTGGCGCTTTTACGATGAGCGGCCATCTTCCCGCTGTTGAGAGGGTAAACTCCGTGGGTTTGGAGTTTACCTGCCGTGCAGGGTATCCTCTCATTGAGCAGGTCATGTGTGACGTGCTACATGTCCCAGTCGAGGAGGTCTACGGGGTTGAGCTGGTGACTGCTCGCCGGGTGATCATCAAGTTTGTGGGTGAGGAGGCGTACCGTGGATTTCTCGGGCGGTACGAGGGCCGTACCTTGAAGTTGTTGGATGGCACTGGTACTGTGGCCATATCTGATCGGAGTGGTGCTGTGACGTATGTAAGCGTCCATGGGGCCCCCCATGGAATTCCCCGAGTCCCTTCTCCGGCGTTTCTTCCAGAGATTTGGCTCCGTCGTCAGTGTGAGGATGCACAAGCTGTCTTCTGGAAAATATGCGGGGTTGAAGACAAACATTCGTACCCTCGGGATGCGCCTGAGGTCGGACATTCCATCCTCTGTCCGACTTTTAGGGTACTACGTGCGGGTGTATTATGCCCGGCAACCCCGTACTTGTTTCCGGTGTGGCATGTTGGGCCATCAGGCTGCCGGATGCACTGCGGATCCGGTTGCTCCAGTCAACTTGTTCCGGGATGAAGATTTCCCACCGCTCCCTCTGGAGGAGGTCTCCGGGGATGAAGAGGTGAGCGTTCAGTTAGCGGATGCGGCTCCCCCTACGTCGCTGGACGTCCCTCCGGTTGTTACAGACTCTCCTCCGGGTCATGCAGTGCCATCGGTTGGTCTACGTGCTCCTGTCACTGTCTCCGCTGCTCCTGAAGGCTTTCCTCGTGATCATTGTGACGCGCCGCCGCCTTCTCCCTCGTCTTCGGCTGCTGCGCCTGGCCCTGTGTTCTCGCCTCGGGTCCCGGATGTGCTGGGTGCTGGGGTGGCTGCGGAGCCTCCTGCTGTGTGTGGGCCAGTTCCCCCTGTGGTGGAGGCTGCTGCCGTTCTGCGCCGGGCGTCGCTTCGTCCAGCTGGTGGGACCCGTGTTTTTGGGTCCGCTTCCGGCTCTGACGATCTCCGGCCGGAGCCCAAGCGTTCCAGGCGTTCGTCGTCTGCCTGGGCCGATGTTGGGGAATTCGGTGACTGTGGGTCCTTGGGAGTTGACGGTGTGGAACCGGATGTGTCGCTGTCTCCACGGTTGGTGGTGGCAGAGGTTCATGTGCCTGCTGATGCTGGTGCCCAGGTCTCGGGGGTGCCTTCCGTTCCTTCTCCGCCTGGGAATTCTCCGCAGTGGGAGGTGGTGGCTCCCGCTCCCAGGGATGGGGTGGTTGCTGGTGCTGGGCGTGGCCTGGTTGTGACATTAAGGAAGGATGCGCGCCGCCCTGGTTCTCTGCAGTCGTCTGGTGGTGTGCCCGTGGCCGCTGGTGCCCCGGTGGTGGTGTCCTATGTCCAGCCCCTTCTTGTGAGGGTGTGTGTTGGGGACCTGGGGGACGTGTTGCCGGCGTCGGTGATGCCACCGAGTCACTGGTCGGCGATTGCCGAGTTACTGCTGAATGACGAGCCGGGGGAATTTCATGGTGGGGGTGTTCCCTTGATGTGGGGGATTGTGGCAGTTACTCGCGTCAGGAGTGATACCATTTGGGTCCCCTGCTTGCGAGTGTTTGTTGCTAGGGTTCCGGATGACATGGCGTCCCCGGTGGGTGTAAAAGACCCTTGGGGGTGGTTACGTTGGGAGGCGTTCAATGTGCGTTTCCCCCGGGCTTTGTTCCCGGGCAAGTATGTCCGCTGATTGGCCGGTGTTTTGCAGTGTGTATTCTCTTCATGTATTACCTTGTTGTATTGTGTTTTCTTTTTAATTTTCCTTTTGTTTATATTTATGATTTGTTTGTGTGTGCATTGTCTTGTGTTATGTTTCATTTTCTAAATTTTGATGTGTTTTGTTGTTGGTCCTTCTGGCCGGTGTTTGTTTGTTTTTGTTTATTTGCTTACATTATTTGCTTGTTTGTTATTGTTTTTGTTCTTTAATTTGTCGTGATGTATGCTGTTCCTCCATTTTTGCTAATTATTGTCCTGTGCTGTCGGTCCTTCTGGCCGGTAGCTTCTGTATTTTGTTTTTGGTTTCTCTGATATTTTATTGTATTTGTCTTTATCTTGCATGCTTGCATGTAAAAATAAAAAAAAAAAAAAAAAAAATTCCCCTCCCCCCCTACACCCCCAGGAAGCAGCCCGTAACAGCTGTCTAACTCCCAGGTACCTATTTACTGCTAGGTAACAAGGGCATCAGGGTGAAAGAAACTATTCCCATTTGTTTCCGCCATCACCGGGTATCGATCCCCCTGTCCAAAGGATTACAAATCCTGAGTGCTGTCCACTCACCCACCAGGCACCCAATATGTACGTGATTGTACGTGCACACTGTACATGCACGCTGCATGTACGTGCGTGTGAAACAGTTCCCGTTGCTTGCAACATAAGGTTCGCTTGTGGCTTGGCTTGTGCGGACATCACTCGGGTATTTGGTAACGCAAGAGCGCTTCGTGACTTCGAAGCGCTAATACGTCACATATTGCAGCCCGTCCTCCAAACAAAGATCCAAAAGTGATTCCATGCACCCGCCAAACCCCCTATTTATGAATGAAAAGCGGTTTACACACGACTCACAACTGCTGACGTTCGAACATATCCGGAATAAGTGCTTCACTGACGAATTTTGTTCGAACCACAACGCTATAAATGCTTCACCCACGTACTACAAATACAAATAATCACCAACAGAACCTAAACACCTAACCTAACCTAACCTATGCCTATTTATACACAATATGCTAATATATTATAATATCAATTTATACTTGAGAAAATTCCCGTTTTGAATGAACAGTATGTTAAAATTTATGAATGCGTCTGTGGGGTTGACCGCTGAATGTAATGGACTTGAGTCGAGGACGGGTTGCATATTGCGTTGTTTACGGACCCGACCAATCCGTTAAATATGTGACTTATTAGTACAATTAAAGCACTGTTAGGGGGGTTGTTTGGGTTGGTACGTTTTTGGTCACATTTTTAACGTTTCCAGTTAGATGCATACTTCAAACAGGCCCACCCATCAGGCTCCCTCTTGAGGTTATCTTAAGGTTATCTTGAGGTGATTTCGGGGCTTAGCGTCCCCGCGGCCCGGTCCTCGACCAGTCCTCCTCTTTTGTTACACTCCCCCCCCCAGGAAGCAGCTCGTAGCAGCTGTCTAAATCCCAGGTACCTATTTACTGCTAGGTAACAGAGGGGCATCAGAGTGATAGAAACTCTCCCCATTTTTTCCGCCTTCGCCGGGGATCGAACCCACAACCTTAGGACTACGAATCCTGAACGATGCTCATTCAGCCGTCAGGCCCCTCATCTACCATAGCACAACCAGATACATCATCTACCCCCTGCAGCCACATGTACCCCATCTACCCCCTGCACCCACATCTACCTTAGTTTCTCCAACCAAGTCCTGCCGCAGTTACTAAGGGCGTATCCCACCTTCACTAATCACCAGGTAAGTAACAGATAACCACTCAGATGTTAGCCTCGAGGGATGGAGGGGGGGAGGGGGGATGGAGAAGTTGAGGGAGGGGGAAAGGGATGGAAGATGCTGCTGGGTTGAAGGGGGGGGGGGAGGGGGGATGGAGAAGTTGAGGGAGGGGGAAAGGGATGGAAGATGCTGCTGGGTTGAAGGGGGGGGGAGGGGGGATGGAGAAGTTGAGGGAGGGGGAAAGGGATGGAAGATGCTGCTGGGTTGAAGGGGAGGGGGGATGGAGAAGTTGAGGGAGGGGGAAAGGGATGGAAGATGCTGCTGGGTTGAAGGGGGGGGGGGGAGAAGAGGTTGTAGGGCAGATGAGAGATAAGGAGATCCCGTAGCAATGACTAACATCCCACATTCAACTTAGCCTCAGGTTAGGCTCGTTCAAGCGGCGGCCGACCTCCGCCCCCCCCCCTCCCCCCCACACATCCCCATAGATTCATTCGTCTATTTTAATGTCCTGTGCATTCAAAATACAACTTTATCCATTTCTCATATATAAATTAATATTGTTATATATTAGAATTTGGTGTATAGAATTAGGTGTTTAGGTTCAGATGGTAATTATTGGAATTTACAATAGTTGGTGGAGCATTTGCAGGGGTGAGATCCGAACAATGGTCATGAACGAAGCACTGTTCGATAAATGTTCGAACGTCATCAGTTGTGAGCCGTGTGTAAAGCGTTTTTCGTTCATAAAGTGGAGTGGGGGAGGTTGTCGGCTGCATGGAATGGACTTTGTTGATAAGAACTGACTATGCATGAGGTAGCCCGTCCTCCAAACAAAGACCCAAAGTCCATTCCACCCGCCAAACCCGCTATTAATGAATAAAAAACGGTTTACACAGGACTCACAACTGATGACGTCCGAACACTTCCGGAACAAGTGCTTCACTGACGACTTGTGTTCGAACCACAACGCTGTAAATGCTTCACCCACGTACTACAAATACAATAATCGCCAACAGAACCTAAACACCTAACCTAACCAATGCCTATATATGCACGATATGCTAATATATTATAATATTAATTTATATATGAGAAAATTCCTGTTTTGACTGAACAGCATGTTAAAATTGTTGAATGAGTCTGTGGGGTCGACCGCTGGATGGAATGGACTTGAGTCGAGGACGGGTTGGTCCACGAGGATGGTCAGCCTGACTCAAAACAAAAGAAAGTGAGCAGGGGCTCGACCCTGGCGGTGTAGGAAGTCACTCCCATCACAATAGTTATGTCCAGACCTGGTCCCTGCTTCCTCTCTCAGCTCTCGTGGCCAGGACTACATTGCCATGACATACTGCTCACACCCCTACCCGCCCCCCCCCTTCCGTCCACCCTCCCCCCCCCCACAAGAAGACCCCCCTCCTTCCTACCCCACAAGACCCCAACCCTCCTGAGAGAGAGAGAGAGAGAGAGAGAGAGAGAGAGAGAGAGAGAGAGAGAGAGAGAGAGAGAGAGAGAGAGAGAGAGAGAGAGAGAGAGAGAGAGAGACAGAGAGAGAGAGACAGAGAGAGAGAGACAGAGAGAGAGAGACAGAGAGAGAGAGACAGAGAGACAGAGAGACAGAGAGACAGAGAGAGAGAGAGAGACAGAGAGAGAGAGAGACAGAGAGACAGAGAGACAGAGAGAGAGAGAGACAGAGAGAGAGAGAGAGAGACAGAGAGAGAGAGACAGAGAGAGAGAGACAGAGAGACAGAGAGACAGAGAGAGAGAGAGAGAGAGATAGAGAGATAGAGAGATAGAGGGGTTTCGAGAGAGCTTCTACTCTCCGAACCCGGTCTGGTACCCTGGTTCTACCACCCCCCCCCTTTTGCAACGATCACTCCCCCCCCCTACTACAACAATTCTCCCCCCCCCCCCCATCACCACAATCAAGGGTAACTATTACTGTTTATTTCCGTCGTCGCAAACTACCCCGACACTATAAATAATCTTAGAAGACTATGGTTAAGTCCAGTCACAAGAGAGGGGGGGAGAGGGGAGGGGTTTGAGTGGCGGTGGGGGGGAGGGGGGTGAAGAGGGGTTGACGGAGAGAGGGAGGGGGGGGGGGTGATGGTGGGGCCAACTGGTAATGGCTGTCAACCGGTTCTTGAGGAAGTGACAGGCGTCGTCTTTATTGTGACAGTTTGCAATGTCAAGGTGAAGAGTGATTACCTTGCAGCCTGCAAGAGGGGGGGGGGAGAAGAAGAAGGGTGGAGATGAAGGAATGGGGAAAGAAGAAGGAAGGGGGGAATAAAGTAAAAAAGGCACAAGAGCGAGAGATAAAAGGCCTCTCAGTGAGTACTCACCTCTCTAGGTGAATACACTTCCATACATAATGTGTATGTGAGACAACGTGTACATCATACATGAGTACAGGAGCAGCTGCTATCGTTAGGGGGAGTGTAGTTAAGTCTCGTTAAGAGCACTGACGTCAACTTGTCTTGCTTGAGTCGCCTGTAGACTGCCGAGCGGTGTGGACATGTCGTTTGCCCGCTCCGGCAGTTTTGGGGTGATTGCCGTTTTTCGCCAGCAGGGGGTGTGGGTGTCTCTACCCTCCCTGCTGTTCCTGGTGGTGGGGACGTGGCGTGTTTGCGATGGGTGGCCCTATTCCAGCTGTCGTGAGGAAAAACTCCATAGGTTTGGAGTTTACTGGCCGTGCTGGTTACACGCTTGTGGACTTGTGGACTTGAATGACATGCTCCGAGTCCCGGTCCAGGACGTATATGGTGTCGAGCTGGTCACTGCTCGCCGTGTCATCATCAAGTTTGTGGGTGCGGCAGTGTACCATGATTTTCTCCGGAGGTACGAAGGGCGTACTTTGCAGCTGCAGGACTGCACTGGGTCTGTGACCATTTCGGACCGTAATGGTGCTGTGACATATGTAAGTGTCCATAGCGCCCCCCATGGAGTTTCCTGAGTCTCTCCTCTGGCGTTTCTTCTAGAGGTACGGCTCCGTCGTCAATGTGCGGATGAACTCGCTCTCGTCTGGAACGTATTCGGGTGTGAAGACCAACATTTGGACCCTCGGGATCCGACTGAGGTCGGACATTCCGTCATCTGTCCGTCTGTTAGGTTACTACGTGCGGGTGTTTTATGCCCGACAACCCCGTACTTGTTTCTGGTGTGGCTTGTTGGGGCATCAGGCTGCCGAGTGTACTGCTGATCCGGTCGCTCCAATGAATTTGTTCCGTGAAGAGGATTTCCCGCCGATCCCTCTGGAGGAGGACTCCTGGGGTGAGCGTCCCATTCGCTGCTGAGGATCTCCCAGCGTCGCCCGTTGTTCCCCCGGTTGTCGCCGGCACTCCTCCGGATGTTGCGGTGCCGTCGGATGTTACTCCTGCTCCTGTCTCTGGCCCTGCTGCTCCTGTGGGTCTTCCTGGTACTCCCTGTGGGGCGTCGTCATCTGCTTCCTCGTCTTCGGCTGCTGGACCAGGCCCTGCAGCCTCACCTCGGGTCCCTCCTGTGCTGGGTGCTGGGGTGGCTGCAGTGCCTCCTGTGTGTGGTCCGGTTCCTCCTGTGGTAGAGGCTGCTGCTGTTCTGCATCGGGCGTCGTTCGTCCGGCTGGTGGTGTTCGTGTTTCTGGGTCCGCTTCTGGCTCTGATGATATCCGGTCGGAGCCCAAGCATTCTAGGCGTTCGTCTACTGCCTGGGCTGATGTTGAGGACTTCAGTGACTGTGTGTCTTCAGGTGTTGACGGCGTGGATCTGGATGGGTCGTTGTCTCCGCGGGTGGTGGTGGTGGAGGTTCATGTGCCTGCTGGTGCCGATGCCCGTGTCTCGGGTGTGCCTTCTGTTCCTTCCCCGCCAGGGGGCTCTCCGCAGTGGGGTGTGGTGGCTTCCGCTGCCAGGGATGGTGCGGATGCTGGTGCTGGGCATGACCTGATAGTGACTTTACTCAAGGATGCGCGCCGCCGTGGTTCCCTGCAGTTGTCTGGTGGTGTGCCCTTGGCTGCTGGTGCCCCTGTGGTGGTGCCCTCTGACCGGCTCTCTCCTGCGGGTTGCGACTTGAAGCTATGGAGACCGCGGTTGCCAGGATCCTGCTGTCTGAACGACCGGAGGATTTTCATGATGAGCAGATTCCCATTATATGGAGGAGGAGGGTGGTTACTTGCCTCCGGCATGACACCATCTGGGTTCCCTGTTTGCAGGTGTTTGTTGCCGGGGTTCCGGATAACATGGCGTTCCCAGTGGAGGGTGTAGCCTCTTGGGGGAGGTTGCTGCTTTGGGAGGCGTTCCATGTGTGGTTCCCCCGGGTCTTGTTCCCGGGCAGATATGTTAGCTGATTTCTTGTTCCTGTAGTGTTGTGTGCCCCTATGGCCTACTTGTATTCTGTGTCCGTGCCACTCCCTTCTTTGTTGTGAGGCCGGTGTTTTGGTGAGGGAGTTTTTTGTTCCTGTATTTGCTTTTGTTGTTATTTTGCCATGTGTGTTTTACTTATGCATTGCTTGACTGTGTTATTTTTATTTTTTATTTTTTTTTACTTTGTTTTTATTAGTTTTCATTATTATCTTTTATTATTATTGTTTTTGTTATTTTTATTATTGTTTTTTATTGTTGTTTTTGGCCTGTTGTGTGCTGTGCGATTTTCTTGTTCTATTTCATGATGTCCTCTATGATGTGTTTGTTCTCGGTCCTTCAGGCTGGTGCTTGTTTGTTGTGTATGTTACTATATTTTGTTTTCTTGATTGCATGGATTGCTTGTTTGTTGTTATTGTATAATTTGGCCTCTCCCTTTGTTGCGAGGCGGTTGGTTTGGTGCGAGTGTTTTTATTCATGTCTTGTTTCTGTGATGTACCTTGCGCTCGGGTTTACTTATTGCATTACAATGTTGTACCCGTTTGTTATTTTTGTTTGTTGTTCATTATGTTTTTCTTGTTATGTTTCATGTTATACATCTTGATGGTTGTTTTGTTTATATTGTTTTGTTTTGTAATGTTGACAATGTTTGACATTGTTTTCCCTTTTGATGTTTGCTCTTGCATTTCTCATGTTTGTAATTTGCTGTACGCCCTTCTGGCCGGTGCTTTATTGTTTTGTTTTGTTTTGTTTGATAATGTACTTATTGTTTTTACTGTATTTAATTTGCATGTGTTACATGTAAAAATAACAAAAATAAAAAATAAAAACTTGTCTTGCTTGAGTGGTTGAGCACGTGGTTGAGCACGTGGTTGAGCACGTGGTTGAGCACGTGGTTGGTCATCACTGCTGCTGAGTCCAATTGTCCCCTACAGGATATATCTTTACCCTAAGGATATACTTTTCACCCCCAGGATTGAGCAGCACATATTCCAGTATTTCATCCTCACTCTGTTCCATCCTCCCTCCCCCATCCTCACTCTGCCCCCCTCCCTCCCCCCCCCTCCCCCATCCTCACTCTGCCCCCCTCCCTCCCCCCCCTCCCCCATCCTCACTCTGCCCCCCTCCCTCCCCCCCTCCCCCATCCTCACTCTGCCCCCCTCCCTCCCTCCCTCGCTCCCCCATCCTCACTCTGTTCCACCCCCCCCTCCCCCCTCCCTAGCGAGAGAGCATCATAGACCAGGTGCTGACATAACTGAGTCGTGGGGGCAATAATAACTGGAAGAGGAGCTGGAGGGAGAGAAATCTGCTTCCTGTTACACTTTTCCGAGTCGAGAATATCCATCAGTTTGAATGCAACCCACAACAGTTGCGTTTCCCAGGTACCTATTTACCGCTTGGTGAGCAGAGCATCAGGTTTAAGGACACCTGTTTATCTTTGGATAGGGAGGGGGAGAAGGGGGTTCCATGCCGTGACAGCATACTCAAGGTGAGTCTCACAAGGGTTGTGAATGATATACGAATGGTTGTATGATATTATACCAAACGGTTTCGTTCACCTGGAAGATCAGAGCCTCGAACGGCCGACCATACAAATAGCAGCCCTACATACTGAGCCACCAATACCCCTTCATAAGGAAGGTTTCCAGAGGTACCTATCTATACCTGGTTGATACCTGCTTGATGGGGTTCTGGGAGTTCTTCTACTCCCCAAGCCTGGCCTGAGGCCAGGCTTGACTTTGTGAGAGTTTGGTCCACCAGGCTGTTGCTTAGAGCGGCCCGCATCTATACTGCCCAACTGGAACGTTTGGCCTTCCCCTTGGATGAAATTTTAGTAGGAAGGTGATAGGTGATCCATGTCTCCGCCACAACATATACAACAGCATGTCAAGGATTTGGGAATAATGATGTCCGACGACCTAACGTTTAGGGAGCATAACCAAGCAAATATTGCGTCAGCCAGAAAAATGATAGGATGGATTACGAGAACCTTCAAGTCCAGAGATCCCATCACAATGGTTGTACTCTTCAAGTCACTTGTGTTGTCCCGTCTTGAGTACTGCTCAGTACTCACTTCCCCCTTCAGAGCAGGAGAGATTGCTGAAATAGAGAGAATACAGAGAACATATACGACACGCATAGACGAGATAAAGCACTTAAATTATTGGGATCGTCTCAAAGCCCTCCAAATGTACTCACTAGAAAGGAGACGAGAGAGATACCAAATAATATACACATGGAAAATACTGGAGGGCCAGGTCCCAAATCTACACAGTAAAATAACAACATACTGGAGTGAACGACATGGAAGAAAATGCAGAATAGAACCAGTGAAGAGCAGAGGTGCCATAGGCACAGAGAACACTGTATGAACATCAGAGGTCCGCGGTTGTTCAACACCCTTCCAGCGACCATAAAAAATATTGCCGGAACAACCGTGGACATCTTCAAGAGGAAACTAGATAATTTTCTCCAAGGAGTGCCGGAGCAACCGGGCTGTGGTGGGTATGTGGGCCTGCGGGCCGCTCCAAGCAACAGCCTGGTGAACCAAACTCTCGCAAGTCAGCAGGGGAATAGAAGAACTCTCAGAACTCCACCCAGGTATGACCACGTCATTAAATATGAATAAGAGTGGATTCACATACACACACACCTGTCATCACCCACACCTGAGCACACCTTGGCGTCCAGCAGGTGTGTTGTTGTTGAGTTAGGGGCGACGACGATCGTGGGATCGGATGCGCCCCGGCGTACCCGTGAAGGGTGAATCGCAAAGCCAGGAAAGGCGAAATGCTAAGCCAAAACGCGAAACGAGTGACGCCAAGCACTAGAAACTAATATGCCACACGGCAAAGCTACGCACAAAGGGAGAGGCAGAAGCACATAATAGAACAAGGCAAACAAACAGCCAGAAGGGCACACAGCATGTCATAGAGCAAATACACAAGAAATCAGCGCACATACTTGCCCGGGAACTTGGCCCGCGGGAATCTTACATTGAACGCCTCCCAGAGCACCCATTGCCAAGGGTCTCGTTCATCCACCGGGGACGCCATAACATCCGGAACCGGGGCAACAAACACCTGCAAACTGGGGACCCAGATGGTAGAACTCATGAGGCGAGAAGTCGCCACTCGCCCCCACAGGAAGGGAACTTGCCCCCCACGAAAGCACTCCGGACCGTCAGACAGCAGTAACTCGGCAATCTTCGACCAGTGACCCGGTGGCATCACAGACGCCGGCAACACGTCCCCCAGGGCCCCAACGCGCACCCGCACCACAGGGGTACCCGCGGCCTCGGGCACACCACCAGACGACAGCAGGGAACCCGGACGGCGTGCATCCTTCCGTAACGTCACCACCAGGCCACGCCCAGCACCAGAGTCCACACCATCCCTGGCAGTGGAAGCCACCACCCCCACTGTGGAGAGTCCCCCGGCGGAGAAAGAACCGAAGGCACGTCCGAGACACAGGCACCAGCACCGGCAGGCACATGGACCTCCGCCACCACGAACCGCGGAGACATCGACGCATCCGTATCCACACTGTTAACATCCGAAGCCCCACAGTCACTGAAGTCACCAACGTCGGCCCAGGAAGAAGACGAACGCCGGGAACGTTTGGGCACCGGCCGGATATCGTCAGAGCCGGTAAGTGGCCCAGAAACACGGGTACCACGAGCCGAAGGAACCGACGCCAGGACGGCAGCAGCCTCTACCACAGGGGGAACTGGGCCACACACAGCAGGATGCTCTGCAGTCACCCCAGCACCAAGCACATCCGGGACCCGAGTCACGGACACAGGGCCAGGTGCAGCATCAGAAGACGAGGGAGAAGACAGCGACGTCACACAGGGAGCTCCAGGAAGGCCCACGGGAGCAGCTGGAACAGCGACAGGATCAGGCAGACCAACCGACGGTACCTCAAGAACCGGAGGAGGGACGGCAACAACCGGAGGAACGGCAGGCGCCGCCGGGGAAGCTGCAGCAGCAGACGGGACGCGCACCACCTCATCAACATCACCGGAGACTGCCTCCAGACGGAGCGGCGGGAAATCCTCGTCGCGGAACAAGTTGACAGGAGCAGCAGGGGCCTCAGAGCACCCGGCAGCCTGATGCCCCAACAGGCCACACCGGAAACAGGTACGAGGCTGCCGGGCATAATACACCCGGACGTAGTACCCCATAAGCCGGACAGAAGAAGGTATATCCGACCGCAGGTGCATCCCCAACGTGCGAATGTTTGTACGCCTCCCAGCATACCGCCCCGAGGAGAGCGTGTTCACCCGCACGCTGACAACAGTACCAAAACCCCCGAAGTAACGCCGGAGGAGGTCATCAGGGAATTCCAGGGGCGCACCATGGATACTGACATAAGTCAGGGCACCACTGCGGTCCGAAATCGTCACAGAGCCGGCATCGTCTGGCAACGTCAATGTACGCCCCCCGTACCGACGGAGGAAGTCCCGGTACTCGTCCTCCCCCACGAACTTAATAACAACCCGATGGGCCGAAACTAGCTCCACACCGTAAACAGCTTCCACCGGGACACGAAGCATGTCACACATCACCATCTCGATGGTCGGATAACCAGCTTTACAAGTGAACTCCAGGCCCACGGAGTTCACACGCTGAACAGGAGGAAGATGGCCCCCCATGTCAGAACTGCCAGCAGCAGGTGTGTAACACAGCTTAAAGCTCACCCCCCTACAAAGAGACATATCTCAGAAACAGGCCTCATTACATATCTCTAGATCTTTTTCCAGTTTTTTCTGTGTCCACTTGAAGATAAGGGTTCCAGTCTGGGGCTGCATATTCAAGAGTGGGTCTCACCTTCGTTGTGAATAGGACCCCAGAAAGCCCTTTTTGTCCAAGTTTCTACCGGCTACACAGACGTGCCCAGTATGTCACACACACGCCTGGCTCTCTCGTCAAAATAGTTCCATGACATTGCAAAACAGTGAGATGAAAAAGAAGTGTCACGCCATTAAAAATGAAACTCTTTTTTTTTTTTTTTTTGCCTAACCAGAACGTAAAAAATGCAACTGTTTTGCTGTTTGTTCTGTTTTGCCCCAACAGAACACGTACAAACCCACGCAACCCACCTAACCCATCGCGGCCGAGGAATAGAAAAGATTAATATTTCGTTGTAATATTTTGTATTAATCCGTCGCGTGGATTAATAGAGTGGTCGTTTCCGGAACAAAAATGCGATGTATTAAGTGAGACAACGGTGGACGGTAGCGGTTGGGGCGCCTCTCTGTCTGCCAGACCTGTCAGTCCAACGCCTTCATCCCTCTGTCGCACCTGTCTTGACCCCTCACACCCCTCCCTTACAGAGAGAGAGAGAGAGAGAGAGAGAGAGAGAGACAGAGACAGAGACAGAGACAGAGAGACAGAGAGACAGAGAGACAGAGAGACAGAAAGACAGAAAGACAGAAAGACAGAAAGACAGAAAGACAGAAAGACAGAAAGACAGAAAGACAGAAAGACAGAAAGACAGAAAGACAGACAGACAGAGAGACAGAGAGACAGAGAGACAGAGAGACACAGAGCCAGCCAGCCAGCCAGCCAGCCAGCCAGCCAGCCAGCCAGCCAGCCAGCCAGCCAGCCAGCCAGCCAGCCAGCCAGCCAGCCAGCCAGCCAGCCAGTGAGTGAGTATCACCACCAGAAAAACTCCGACTCCCAGGCCGAGTTCTGGAAGTAGAAAAACCCTTGAAAGTGACTACAGGTAAACCATAGGCAATTTATCTAGTACGTGGGACTACCTGATCAACAAAACATATTCTTTAATGAGAATAATTCCCACATTACGACGTATTTTGGAGTGTAAACATGCATTTTTTGGACATAAACATGCATTTTTGGAGTGTAAACATGCATTTTTGGAGTGTAAACATGCATTTTTGGAGTGTAAACATGCATTTTTGGAGTGTAAACATGCATTTTTGGAGTGTAAACATGCATTTTTTGGACATAAACATGCATTTTTTAAGTATATATATTTTTGAAGCGTTAACACACATTTTTGCAGCGGAAATGTGTATGTACTTTTAGTGTGTAAATATGTACTTTTGGAGTTTAAATACCATCCTTTAGTTGCAATGTACCAAGGATATAAATACATTTAAAAAACCTACAGCCACACATATCCAAATGCAGGCAGCGGCGTCAAACAGCTTGGATGATCAAGCCACCAACCAGTACGACAGGTTCTAGTACGAGGGGCAAGTCGATAAATTCTCGAATCCGGTAACAGGTAAATCACAGGTATGCTCCAAACAAGCTCTTATCGGGGCTGGAGACGAACCATCTCTCCGCGTCTCAAATACACGAACACGTACGAGACTGGGTGGTAATTTAGGGCCTTCACAGCGTTCCTATAAACCGGTAACGACCTGGTTACCGAACCTGGTCGATAGAGCGACGGGCCCTCATTTCCTGCCGGGGTTCGATTCCCCCCCTTCCCTCCGTCCTCATATCTCCATCCACTCATATAGCCTTTCCATGTGCTATATAGCCAGATTGGCTTCTTGCCTTCGGCTCTTAACTACCTTATCTTACGACCTGATGCTGGAGCAACAGGCCAGACACGTCCCAAGAGTAACATACTCGTAGTATGATACTCGTAGTATGATACTTGTTGTATGTTAGTCGTAATATACTCCAAATGTGTGGAATTTCTCGAGGTATTTTTGTCCATAAAGGCGACGGGGAAGGACATTAACACACAATAAACCCCCTTATAAGGGGTGACTAAAGGTCCGCCTCCCCCCACTTCCATCCTAACAGAAGAGGGGGGGGGGGTAGACGGGATATTAGATGGGAGGGGAAGAAATGGAAGAGGTGGAAGGAAAGAAGAGGGAGGGATAGAAGAGAAAACAGTCTTTTAGAAGATGAGGTCAGAAATTCGGAGATTTGAATGGTGGCAGCATCCATCCTCTCATGTGTGTAGAGCATCAATCCTCTTATCTCTATACAGCATCCATCCTCATCTATGTACAGCATCCATCCTCTTATCTCTATACAGCATCCATCCTCTTATCTCTATACAGCATCCATCCTCTCACCTCTGTACAGCATCCATCCTCTCACCTCTGTACAGCATCCATCCTCTCATCTCTACACAGCATCCATCCTCTCACCCGTGTACAGCATCCTGCAGACAGCCCCCAAAAGTGTCTCAGGTGCAGCAGACAAAAGGCACACCTCGGCCCCGGACCTTACAAAGAGCTGCTCTGCTAAAGCCAAACCGCCGCCGCCGCCGCCTGCAGATTCCTGTCTAAAATAAGTCATTTAAACTTCAACAAGAGCGACTGATCACGATGCAAGGGTGATCAACAAGTTCATTATTGTTCATCATTCTCCCGCAGATGCCTGCCTTAATGGCTATTTTACCCCCTGGTGGTTGGACACTATCTCACTGCGCCCTTAACTGCCTCATTCCACTCTCGCTTTAAGTACATTGCTTCTACTTTGTTAACTCAGCGAATTCCTTCTTAAATATGTATGTTGTTATTTTACCCAGGCTGGGCTTGGAGAGTTGACTAACCCATATGCGGACGAGGAGTCACAATAACGTGGCTGAAATATGTTGACCAGACCACACACTAGAAGGTGAAGGGACGACGACGTTTCGGTCTGTCCTGGACCATTCTCAAGTCGACTGGGATGAGGGGAGGAGGCGAAGATAATAAATAGGCAAGAGAGAGAGATGAGGAGAAGAAAATCTAACTAACCCACTTCACTAGGCTTGTAGTGTACCTGTGTAGACAACCTGTGTAGACAACCTGTGTAGACAACCTGTGTAGACAAACTGTGTAGACAAACTGTGTAAACAACCTGTGTAGACAACCTGTGTAGACAACCTGTGTAGACAACCTGTGTAGACAACCTGTGTAGACAACCTGTGTAGACAACCTATGTAGACAACCTGTGTAGACAACCTGTGTAGACAACCTGTGTAGACAACATTCAGAACACAGCAAACCTCGAATTTGACGTAAATCAGGCCTTTCAATAGGCCACAGAAAATATCATGATGTTTAGTTAGGAAAATTTTTAGCTACTAGACTATGGGGAAAAAATTATGAAAAAGGAAACCATATATAAAACGCAGCAAACCAAACTGTCGAATGAAAAAGTCATATATATAAAACTTTGGAAGTAATTATTTTGGAAGATCTTACTTTTTTAAAGAACACAAACTAGCAGTCAAACAACTGCAAGAAAAATTAGAAGTTGGATAACAAGAACCTTTCAAACAAGAGACGACATACTAATGATGATAATCTTCAAGGCGCTAATGCTCTCTAGGGTGGAATACTAATGATGATAATCTTCAAGGCGCTAATGCTCTCTAGGGTGGAGTACTGCTGCACAGTAACCGCCCCAGGCAAAGCTGGAGAAATTGCTGACCTTGAGAGTGTCCAAAGGTCCTTTACTGCTAGAACTCACTCAATGAAATATAAAAATTAGTGCGACATTAAAAACTTTAAATGTGTATTCTCTTAAACACAGGCGAGAGAAAGATATATAATATAATACTACATTTGGAAAATAGTAGAGAGAGACTTGTTTCAAACCTGCACGCGGAAATAACACCACATGAGACCAAAAGGCATGGCAGGATGTGCAGAATTCCCCTGTTGAAAAGCAGAGGTGCAATAGGTACTCTGACGACTGCGGGCTCACCATAGCCCGTGCTGCTTGGAACGTTTCGTTCCAGGAAGTGAATCTTAAACAAAACAGGCACTCTGAGGGAGAACTATCAACATCAGAGGCCCGAGACTGTTCAACACGCTTCCACTACACATAAGGGACATAACTGGCCGACCCCTCACAGTGTTCAAGAGAGAACTATCAACATCAGAGGCCCGAGACTGTTCAACACGCTTCCACTACACATAAGGGACATAACTGGCCGACCCCTCACAGTGTTCAAGAGAGAACTATCAACATCAGAGGCCCGAGACTGTTCAACACGCTTCCACTACACATAAGGGACATAACTGGCCGACCCCTCACAGTGTTCAAGAGAGAACTATCAACATCAGAGGCCCGAGACTGTTCAACACGCTTCCACTACACATAAGGGACATAACTGGCCGACCCCTCACAGTGTTCAAGAGAGAACTATCAACATCAGAGGCCCGAGACTGTTCAACACGCTTCCACTACACATAAGGGACATAACTGGCCGACCCCTCACAGTGTTCAAGAGAGAACTATCAACATCAGAGGCCCGAGACTGTTCAACACGCTTCCACTACACATAACTGGCCGACCCCTCGCAGTGTTCAAGAGAGAACTTGATAAACACCTCCAAAGGATACCTGATCAACCAGGCTATGACTCATACGTCCGGCTGCGAGCAGCCGCCTCCAACAGCCTTGTTGACCAGTCCAGCAACCAGGAGGCCTGGTCGAGGACCGGGCCGCGGGGTCACTAAGCCCCCGAAAACATCGCAAGGTAACCACAAGGTTACTTGTGGTTACCTTGTGGTATACCTTTGTATACATCTATACATGTATAGATGTATACCTTGTTACACCAGGTATACATCTATACATATTCCTGGAGGTATCCCAACAGGTCAGATGGAGCCAGGAATGAGACGCACACTGCACCATCCAGCATCTCCCAGCTACTCTCGTTTCTCTCCTGTAGAGAGATTAATCGTCCTACTCCCGCAGGCGGTCTCTCATGTCGCTATCTCCCCGTCAATGAAACCAAGACCGTCTTTGGTATGTTAGAGAGACTGCCGATATCTGCTTCTATCTCGTGTAGTCAATGATGCGCTTTGTTAGTAAGAGATGTCCCGGCTCTTATCTCATTGGCTCTATTGACCACAGCATTAAATCACAGCTGGATATTGCACCGCCGGCTGGGGTACACCGTAAGCTGGGGACACTGTAGGCTGGGGGGCCACTGTAAGCTGGGGGGGCACTGTAAGCTGGGGGGCCACTGTAAGCTGGGGGGGCACTGTAAGCTGGGGTACACCGTAAGCTGGGGACACTGTAGGCTGGGGGGCCACTGTAAGCTGGGGGGGCACTGTAAGCTGGGGACACTGTAGGCTGGGGGGGGCCACTGTAAGCTGGGGGGGGGGCCACCTACCTTGAGGCTACCTTGAGGTGCTTTCGGGGCTTAGTGTCCCCGCGGCCCGGTCGTCGACCAGGCCTCCTGGTTGCTGGACTGATCAACCAGGCTGTTAGACGCGGCTGCTCGCAGCCTGACGTATGAGTTACAGCCTGGTTGATCAGGTATCCTTTGGAGGTGCTTATCCAGTTCTCTCTTGAACACTGTGAGGGGTTTGCCAGTTATGCCCCTTATGTGTAGTGGAAGCGTGTTGAACAGTCTCGGGCCTCTGATGTTGATAGAGTTCTCTCTCAGAGTACCTGTTGCACCTCTGCTTTTCAACGGGGGTATTCTGCACATCCTGCCATGTCTTCTGGTCTCATGTTGTGTTATTTCTGTGTGTAGGTTTGGGACCAGCCCCTCAATTATTTTCCACGTGTAAATTATTATGTATCTCTCCCGCCTGCGCTCAAGGGAGTACAGATTTAGGCTCTTTAGTCGGTCCCAGTAATTTAGATGTTTTACTGAGTGGATTCTAGCAGTAAAGGATCTCTGCACGCTCTCTAGGTCAGCAATTTCTCCAGCTTTGAAAGGGGCTGTCATTGTGCAGCAGTACTCCACTCTAGAGAGCACAAGCGTTTTGAAAAGTATCATCATCGGTATAGCATCTCTAGTGTGAAAAGTTCTTGTTATCCAACCTGTCATTTTTCTTGCAGTTGTGACGGCTACTTTATTGTGTTCTTTAAAGGTAAGGTCTTCCGACATGAGTACACCCAGGTCCTTTACATTGCCTTTTCGTTCTATGTTATGATTTGCCTGAGTTTTGTACGTGGTTTCTGTTTTTATATTTTCAATTTTTCCGTAGCGCATGAGCTGAAACTTATCCTCGTTGAACACCATATTATTTTCTGTAGCCCATAGAAAGACCTGATCTACATCTGATTGGAGGTTTGCCGTGTCCTCTATGTTGCCAACTCTCATGAAAATCCTAGTGTCATCTGCAAAGGATGATACAGTGCTATAGGTTGTGTTCTGGTCTATGTCCGATATGAGGATGAGAAAAAGTACTGGAGCAAGCACAGTACCCTGGGGGACTGAGCTCTTCACGGTTGATGGGCTGGATTTTATTTTGTTGACTATTACACATTGGGTTCTGTCAGTCAGGAAATTGTAGATCCATCTGCCTATTTTCCCGGTAATTCCTTTTGAACGCATTTTATGTGCAATAACACCATGGTCACATTTATCAAAAGCTTTTGCGAAATCTGTGTAAATTACATCAGCGTTTTGTTTGTCTTCCATAGCATCTAATGCCATATCATAGTGGTCCAGCAACTGCGACAGGCAAGAGCGCGCTGTTCTGAAACCATGTTGTCCGGGGTTATGGAGATGCTGTGATTCCATGTATTTTGTGATCTTACTTCTTAGCACTCTCTCAAAAATTGTTATGATGTGCGATGTTAGTGCTATCGGTCTGTAATTTTTTGCCTCTGCCTTATTTCCTCCTTTATGGAGTGGTGCTATCTCTGCTGTTTTTAGTATGTCAGGGATAACGCCAGTATCTAGGCTTTGTCTCCACAGAATGTGAAGGGCCTGCGATAGTGGTTTTTTACAGTTCTTGATGAATATGGAGTTCCAAGAATCCGGGCCTGGTGCAGAGTGCATAGCCATACTGTTTATGGCTTCTTCAAAATCTAGTGGGGATAGGGCGACGTCTGATATATGATTTGATGTTGGTATCATATCCATGAAAAATTCATTTGGGTTATCAATCTTTAGTGCATTTAATGGCTCACTGAAAACAGTCGTACTGCTTCCTCAGTAACTCGCTCATTTCTTTGTTGTCATCTGTGAAAGTTCCATCTCCCTTTCGCAGGGGCCCGATACTAGATGTGGTTTTTGATCTTGATTTTGCATAGGAGAAAAAATATTTCGGATTTCTCTCTATTTCACTGATGGCCTTTTGCTCTCTTTGCCTCTCCTGGGTTTTGTATGATTCTTGTAGCTTGAGTTCAATTGTTTCTATTTCTCTACCTAACCTTCTTCGCCGTTCTTGAGATAGGGTGCGACTCTCAAGTTGTTCCGCGATTCGTTTTCTTCGCCTATATAGGGAACGACGTTCCCTTTCCAATCTGAATCTCTTTCTCTTTTTTCTTAGGGGTATGCGGTTTGAACATATTTCTAGTGCTACTGAGCTTATTTTTTCCAGGCACTGGTTCAGGTTTGCATTTCCTAGCTGTTCTACCCAGTTTATTTCTGTGAAGTCCTGGTTTATTTGCTCCCAGTTTATCCGTTTATTATTGAAGTTGAATTTGCTGAAATCTCCTCCACCGGGAATCTGGACTGGTTTTGAAGGTCCATTCCCCATGGTTGTCAGAACTTCAATTAAGTTGTGATCTGAGTAACAGGTATTTGTAATCATTATGTTCCCGATCAACTCATCATTATTAGTGAAAATGAGGTCCAGCGTGTTCTCCTTCCTAGTTGGTTCTACTATTTGCTGGTTTAAGGCAAACCTGTCGCACATCCGTAGCAGGTCATTTGCATGTGCCTGCTCATTTAGGCTACTTCCTGGTATTCTTTCTGATATTACTGTATTAGCCAGGTGCTTCCATTTCAGGTGCCGTAGGTTGAAGTCCCCAAGCCACTGTAAGCTGGGGACACTGTAGGCTGGGGGGCCACCGTAAGCTGGGGACACTGTAAGCTGGGGGGCCACTGTAAGCTGGGGGGGGGGCACTGTAAGCTGGGGACACTGTAGGCTGGGGACACTGTAGGCTGGGGGGGGCTACTGTAAGCTGGGGGGGCACTGTAAGCTGGGGACACTGTAGGCTGGGGGGCCACCGTAAGCTGGGGACACTGTAGGCTGGGGGGACACTGTAGGCTGGGGGGCCACTGTAAGCTGGGGGGGCACTGTAAGCTGGGGGGGCCACTGAAAGCTGGGGGGGCCACTGTAAGCTGGGGGGGACACCGTAAGCTGGGGGGAACACCGTAAGCTGGGGACACTGTAAGCTGGGGGGAGGACACCGTAGGCTGGGGGGAACACCGTAGGCTGGGGGACACCTGCTGGATACCTGCTTGATGGGGTTCTGGGAGTTCTACTCCCCAAGCCCGGGCCACGATCGCTGGTAGGACGTTGAACAACCGCGGACCTCTGATGTTTATACAGTGTTCTCTGATTGTGCCTATGGCACCTCTGCTCTTCACTGGTTCTATTCTGCATTTACTTCCATATCGTTCACTCCAGTATGTTGTTATTTTACTGTGTAGATTTGGGACCTGTTCCTCCAGTATTTTCCATGTGTATATTATTTGGTATCTCTCTCGTCTCCTTTCTAGTGAGTACATTTGGAGAGCTTTGAGACGATCCCAATAATTTAGGTGCTTTATCGCGTCTATGTATGCCGTATATGTTCTCTGTATTCCCTCTATTTCAGCAATCTCTCCTGCTCTGAAGGGGGAAGTGAGTACTGACCAGTACTCAAGACGGGACAACACAAGTGACTTGAAGAGTACAACCATTGTAATGGGATCCCTGGATTTAAAAGTTCTCGTAATCAATCCTATCATAGCGCGAAACGCTATGCATATTAGTGGCTTTAGGTATTGTATGTACTAGCTCTATCTATAAATCCAACATTATGTTTGTAAATCATCTATATGTACTTTTCCCGAATAACTTTTTTTTAATTTAATTTAATTTAATTTAATTTTTCTGGCTGACGCAATATTTGCTTGGTTATGATCCCTAAACGTTAGGTCGTCGGACATCATTATTCCCAAATCCTTGACATACTGTTTTCCTACTATGGGCAGATTTGATTGTGTTTTGTACCCTGTATTATGTTTAAGGTTTTCATTTTTGCCGTACCTGAGTACCTGGAATTTATCACTGTTAAACATCATGTTATTTTCTGCTGCCCAGTCGAAAACTTAATTAATATCTGCTTAAAGTTTTCAATGTCTTCAGTAGAGATAATTTTCATGCTGATTTTTGTGTCATCTGCAAAGGATGATACGAAACTGTGACTTGTATTTGAGTCTATATCTGATATAAGAATAAGGAAAAGCAGTGGTGCAAGAATTGTACCTTGAGGTACAGAGCTTTTAACTGCGCTTGGACTCGAATTTATATGGTTGACTGTTACTCTTTGTGTTCTGTTCGAAAGAAAACTGAGTATTCAGCGTCCTACTTTACCAGTTATTCCCATTGACCTCATTTTGTGTGCTGTCACGCCATGGTCACATTTATCAAATGCCTTGACGAAATCCGTGTATACCACATCTGCATTCTGTTTTTCTTCTAATGCCTCAGTGATTTTGTCGTAGTGGTCAAGTAGCTGTGAAAGGCATGACCTTCCCGCTCTAAATCCATGTTGGCCTGGGTTGTGAAGGTCATTGGTCTCCATGAAATTGGTGACCTGACTCCTGATCATTCTCTCAAATACTTTAATTAAGTGGGACGTTAGTGCAACTGGTCTATAATTCTTTGCCAATGCTTTGCTCCCTCCCTTGTGTAGAGGGGCTATGTCTGCTGCTTTCAGAGCATCTGGTATCTCCCCCGTGTCCAAGCTCTTCCTCCACACTATACTGAGTGCCTGTGCTACTGGCACTTTGCATTTCTTTATAAATATTGAATTCCATGAGTCTGGCCCCGGGGCCGAGTGCATGGGCATGTGGTCAATTTTTCCTTCAAAATCTGCCACGCTCGTGTTAATATCAGTTATATTTACAGGGTTTGGATATCACACATAAAGTTGTCCGGATCTTCCACTTTCATGCTGTGTATCGGAGTGTTAAACATGTCCTCATATTGTTTTTTTATGATTTCACTAATTTAGTTGTCATTCTCAGTGTATGAACCTTCACTCGTACTAATAGGTCCAATACTGGCAGTGGTTTTTGCTTTTGATTTCGCATATGTGAAGAAATAATTTGGGTTTTTCTTTATTTCTTGAACTGCTTTCTTTTCTAGTTGCCTTTCTTCAATCTGATATGAATGGTTCATTCTCTGTTCGATTTCTTCAATCTTCCTGATTAAATTAATCCTTCTTTGCATGGAAAGTCGGAAATTAACTATTTCCGTTATATTTTTTCTTGTTTTGTAGTGTCGTCTGCGTTCACTTTCTACGTTGGACATCTTTCTGGTTTCCCTCAAAGGAACATTTTTTTAGACTTGAGGACTGGAGGAATGGTCTAGAAAACGGCTACTAAAGTTTAACTCAGGAAAGTGTAAAGGAATGAAATTTAGCGAAGAGAGCAGGAGGCTGAACGCAAGGTACCATCTGGGAGGTGAAATCCTGCAAGAGTCAAATAGAGAGAAAGATCTGGAAGTTGATATCACACCGAACCTGTCCCCAGAGGCCCATATCAAAATGATATCATCAGCAGCATATGCTAGATTAGCCAACATAAGAACTGCCTTTAAAAACTTGAGTAAGTAATCATTCAGAACCCTGTATACCACTTATGTCAGACCAATCCTGGAGTATGCAGCTCCAGCCTGGAGTCGATACCTAGTTAAACACAAGACAAAGTTAGAGAAGATTCAGAGAAGACCAGACTAGTCCCAGAACTGAGGTATGAGCTACGAGTAACGGATATGGGACCTAAACCTCACGTCCCTGGAAGATAGAAGTGTAAGGGGAGACATGATCACCACCTACAAAATTCTCAGGGAAATTGATAGGGTGGACAAAGACAAACTATTTAGCACGGGTGGAAGACGAACAAGGGGACACAGGTGGAAACTGAGTAACCAAATTACCCACAAAGACATTAGAAATATTTTTTTCAGTGTCAGTAGTTAACAGGTGGAATGCATTAGGCAGTGATGTGGTGGAGGCTGACTCCATACACAGTTTCAAATGTAGATATGATAGAGCCCAGTAGGCTCAGGAATCTGTACACCAGTTGATTGACAGTTGAGAGGCGGGACCAAAGAGCCAGAGCTCAACCCCCGCAAACACAGCTTGGTGAGTACAACTAGGTGAGTACACACACACACAACTTTTGTTAGGCCAAAGCTAGAATATGCAGCGGTTGTGTGGTGCCCATATCTTAAGAAGCACATCAACAAACTGGAAAAGGTGCAAAGACATGCTACTAAGTGGCTCCCAGAATTGAAGGGCAAGAGCTACGAGGAGAGGTTAGAGGCATTAAATATGCCAAAACTAGAAGACAGAAGAAAAAAGAGGTGATATGATCACTACTTACAAAATAGTAACAGGAATTGATAAAATCGATAGGGAAGATTTCCTGAGACCTGGAACTTTAAGAACAAGAGATCATAGATTTAAACTAAATAAACACAGATGCCGAAGAAATATAAGTAAATTCACTTTCGCAAACAGAGTGGTAGACGGTTGGAACAAGTTAGGTGAGAAGGTGGTGGAGGCCAAGACCGTCAGTAGTTTCAAAGCTACTTTGTGTATACGACAAAGAGTGCTGGGAAGACGGGACACCACGAGCGTAGCTCTCATCCTGCAACTACACTTAGGTAATTACACACAGACATCCGTCCAGCTCCTACAAGGAGCTCTCTCACATATCACCGCTTGTTAACCACTTGGGCAAAAAGATACACCTGGTTAATTGAGTGCGTCGCTGACCTGATAACAAGGTGGTCAGTGCCCCCATGGCTGTGTTGGTAGTTAAGGAGACGACCGGAGTGGAGATGCTCGCCTGATACTGCCTTCCTCATTACAACTCTCTCCCACTAAATTAACCCAACTTTTAATTAAGTTCTTAACTACTCGTTCCAATTACTTGTGTGTGTGCTTACCTAGCTGTGTCTGCCGGAAGGGGAAGTTAGCTCAAGGGCCCCGCCTCGTTAGTGACTGCTCCATGCAAGTTTATTCCACTCGTCTATCTTAGAACATACGAGCAGTTCCATATTTAGCTCATCTTTTATAATGTCTATTTCCCCTCTGTATCTCGTATGTTGTGGTCATAGCACCTCTGCTTCTCAATTGTCATCTTGTGCTATACCAGTTGTGCCTTCCCTGATGGAGCTGCATACTGTATGACTGGTCTAACGTACTTTTTTGTACAATATTTAGCACGTTGTTGGCTGTTGTTGTATCTAATCCCAGATGTTTTGTTCCTTAGGCACATGCAATTTGCCTTTTTAATAAACTGTACTGGAGAATACCTGGAATGTACCTGAAGAGGGTTTCGAGAGTTCTACTTCCCAAGCCCGGCCTAAACTCTCTCGTGTAGCTGTATATCCAGCTCATAACACTCTGTTTCCTGTCTGACAGTTACTCTCGAACACAGGTCTGTATCATTCCAGTTATTCCTGCTTGTGTCCCAGCCTGAGGTCAGGTGTAGTGGAGACAGCCTGTGATCAATAAGGCTGTTGCTGTTTGGGTTCCCCCCCCCCTCGAAGAGCCATCACAACCTGGCTGATCAGGCCAGGTTTGTACTTGTTTGATGTCCAATTCAGTCTTTATTCCGTCAATATAGGTTTTATTTAATGATATTTTTGATTGACAGGTCACTAATATCTGACGTTGCAAGAGTAATTCCTCACCTGTTTGTAGTTTACAATCATACTTACCTATTTGCTCGCAGTTTACAATCATACTTACCTATTTGCTCGCAGTTTACAATCATACTTACCTATTTGCTCGCAGTTTACAATCATACTTACCTATTTGCTCGCAGTTTACAATCATACTTACCTATTTGCTCGCAGTTTACAATCATACTTACCTATTTGCTCGCAGTTTACAATCATACTTACCTATTTGCTCGCAGTTTACAATCATACTTACCTATTTGCTCGCAGTTTACAATCATACTTACCTATTTGCTCGCAGTTTACAATCATACTTACCTATTTGCTCGCAGTTTACAATCATACTTACCTATTTGCTCGCAGTTTACAATCATACTTACCTATTTGCTCGCAGTTTACAATCATACTTACCTATTTGCTCGCAGTTTACAATCATACTTACCTATTTGCTCGCAGTTTACAATCATACTTACCTATTTGCTCGCAGTTTACAATCATACTTACCTATTTGCTCGCAGTTTACAATCATAGCTACTTGTTGTTAATTTACAAGCATAACTACCTGTTCGTAGTTTACAAGTATAGTTAACTACCTTTTCTTAGCTAACAAACACCTCCAAAAGCTACCTGATCAGGCTGTGGCATGTATGGCAGGCTACGTGCAGCCTCGTTCAACAGCCCTGTTGATCAGACCACCAAGCAGGAGGCCTGGTCAGAGACCGGGCCGCGGGAAACGCGGATCCTCGAGTCGACCACAAGATAAACCACACGGTAAGGCATCAAGGACACTTGGTATTGTCACGGTAGGCGCCATATAGGTAGAGAGAGAGAGAGAGAGAGAGAGAGAGAGAGAGAGAGAGAGAGAGAGAGAGAGAGAGAGAGAGAGAGAGAGAGAGAGAGAGAGAGAGAGAGAGACAGAGAGACAGACAGACAGACAGACAGACAGACAGACAGACAGACAGACAGACAGACAGACAGACAGACAAACAGACAGAGAGAGCAGTCTCCTATGCCCTAATTACACTTCAAGGAGTTCATCATCGTCTTGAAGGAACTGAACTGGTGGACCTAAGGACCCTTGTATCTATACAACATACATTACTGAAAAGTTCCAGAACGTTCTAGAAGTTACAACAAGTTAACTTTGCACTCAATCTACCTGGAATGTTCTGGAAAAACAGGTAAATTTCAAATTATCAACGGGAATATTTGCCATTTTCGAAACCTTTTAGGCATACAGTATGAGGGGTCGACCCCCCCCCCAAACAAGCAGTCAACAATTTAAACACGTTCTTCATTCACAATAGTAATTTTTCACATATATAATTATTATTATTTTTGAGAAATTCAGTTGGAGCCGTGATGGGGTTCGAACCTATGTTCTAGGAATCTCCAAGTACACGCCTTAGGCTACGACATGGTCAAAAGAATTGTAACCTGCGATTCTACTGAATTCAAGAGTGTTCCTGAGGCTTCTTTTTAAACCGATCCAGAGTTTCACAACTAACCCCCCCCCCCCTCTTATGCACTCTGGCTCCGTCATCCAGGAATTCTACCTCTAAGACTTCCTCTTTCAATGCACAGATAAATCACAATAGCTTGATATATCAGGGAGGAAAAAAAGGGGAAATGGGAAGCGTTTGGGCATGTCGTAGTGTAGTGGTCTAAGGCGTGTGCTTCTGAGTGCCTGGTACATAGCTTCGAATCCACATTACAGCTGCTATTAATTTTTTCATAGATAAGTTATTGTCATTTTGTCATATTTATGTGCATTATTATTGTATATTGGAATATTATGCGTATTGTGGCGTAGGTTAGCTTAGATGTTTTCTAAACAACGTGCCGGACCAACCGGGCTGTGGTGGGTATGTGGGCCTGCGGGCCGCTCCAAGCAACAGCCTGGTGGACCAAGCTCTCACAAGTCACGCCTGGCCTCGGGCCGGGCTTGGGGAAGTAGAAGAACTCCCAGAACCCCATCAAGCTGATGTTCATAGGTTCTGTTGGCAATCGTCAAGCATTTACAGTGTTGAGATTCGAACAGATGTTGTGAGCGAAGCACTGTTCGAAAAAAATGTCGGAACGTCACCAGCTGTGAGGCGTGTGTAAAGCAATTTGTCCTTCATAAACAGCTGGTTTAGCGGTTGGATTGGATGACCTTTGACCTTTCTTGATGAGGACGGGCTGGCACACGGCCTGTTTTCACCCGAACCTCCTCATCAGATACTACACCTCACTGGCCGCTCGTTCACTGTTCAATAGCCTCGTTGGGCAATTAAGATCCGGCCAGTGATCAAACCAGTATCCCATACACGCGTCCTCTGGCCAATTACCTATCTGTTGTTTACCTGTTGATGGTTCCGGGAACCAATGTTCCTGCGGCCCGCTCCTCGACCAGGCTGTTGGACGCGGCTGCTCGCAGCCTGACGTATGAGTCACAGCCTGGTTGATCAGGTATCCATTAGAGGTGTTTATCCAGTTCTCTCTTGAACACTGCGAGGGGTCGGCCAGTTATGTGTAGTGGAAGCGTGTTGAACAGTCTCGGGCCTCTGATGTTGATAGTTCTCTCTTGAACACTGTGAGGGGTCGGCCAGTTATGTCCCATATGTGTAGTGGAAGCGTGTTGAACAGTCTCGGGCCTCTGATGTTGATAGTTCTCTCTTGAACACTGTGAGGGGTCGGCCAGTTATGTCCCATATGTGTAGTGGAAGCGTGTTGAACAGTCTCGGGCCTCTGATGTTGATAGTTCTCTCTTGAACACTGTGAGGGGTCGGCCAGTTATGTCCCATATGTGTAGTGGAAGCGTGTTGAACAGTCTCGGGCCTCTGATGTTGATAGTTCTCTCTTGAACACTGTGAGGGGTCGGCCAGTTATGTCCCATATGTGTAGTGGAAGCGTGTTGAACAGTCTCGGGCCTCTGATGTTGATAGTTCTCTCTTGAACACTGTGAGGGGTCGGCCAGTTATGTCCCATATGTGTAGTGGAAGCGTGTTGAACAGTCTCGGGCCTCTGATGTTGATAGTTCTCTCTTGAACACTGTGAGGGGTCGGCCAGTTATGTCCCTTATGTGTAGTGGAAGCGTGTTGAACAGTCTCGGGCCTCTGATGTTGATAGTTCTCTCTTGAACACTGTGAGGGGTCGGCCAGTTATGTCCCATATGTGTAGTGGAAGCGTGTTGAACAGTCTCGGGCCTCTGATGTTGATAGTTCTCTCTTGAACACTGTGAGGGGTCGGCCAGTTATGTCCCTTATGTGTAGTGGAAGCGTGTTGAACAGTCTCGGGCCTCTGATGTTGATAGTTCTCTCTTGAACACTGTGAGGGGTCGGCCAGTTATGTCCCATATGTGTAGTGGAAGCGTGTTGAACAGTCTCGGGCCTCTGATGTTGATAGTTCTCTCTTGAACACTGTGAGGGGTCGGCCAGTTATGTCCCATATGTGTAGTGGAAGCGTGTTGAACAGTCTCGGGCCTCTGATGCTGATAGTTCTCTCTTGAACACTGTGAGGGGTCGGCCAGTTATGTCCCATATGTGTAGTGGAAGCGTGTTGAACAGTCTCGGGCCTCTGATGTTGATAGTTCTCTCTTGAACACTGTGAGGGGTCGGCCAGTTATGTCCCTTATGTGTAGTGGAAGCGTGTTGAACAGTCTCGGGTCTCTGATGTTGATAGTTCTCTCTTGAACACTGTGAGGGGTCGGCCAGTTATGTCCCTTATGTGTAGTGGAAGCGTGTTGAACAGTCTCGGGCCTCTGATGTTGATAGTTCTCTCTTGAACACTGTGAGGGGTCGGCCAGTTATGTCCCATATGTGTAGTGGAAAAGTGTTGAACAGTCTCGGGCCTCTGATGGTGATAGTTCTCTCTTGAACACTGTGAGGGGTCGGCCAGTTATGTCCCTTATGTGTAGTGGAAGCGTGTTGAACAGTCTCGGGCCTCTGATGGTGATAGTTCTCTCTTGAACACTGTGAGGGGTCGGCCAGTTATGTCCCATATGTGTAGTGGAAGCGTGTTGAACAGTCTCGGGCCTCTGATGGTGATAGTTCTCTCTTGAACACTGTGAGGGGTCGGCCAGTTATGTCCCTTATGTGTAGTGGAAAAGTGTTGAACAGTCTCGGGCCTCTGATGTTGATAGTTCTCTCTTGAACACTGTGAGGGGTCGGCCAGTTATGTCCCTTATGTGTAGTGGAAGCGTGTTGAACAGTCTCGAGCCTCTGATGTTGATAGTTCTCTCTTGAACACTGTGAGGGGTCGGCCAGTTATGTCCCTTATGTGTAGTGGAAGCGTGTTGAACAGTCTCGGGCCTCTGATGTTGATAGTTCTCTCTTGAACACTGTGAGGGGTCGGCCAGTTATGTCCCTTATGTGTAGTGGAAGCGTGTTGAACAGTCTCGGGCCTCTGATGTTGATAAAAGTTATCTCTCAGAGTACCTGTTGCACCTCTGCTCTTCAACGGGGGTATTTCCCTGTTGCTGGAAATATAGATGTAATTGTAAGCCACCTATCATCATTTTTTTACCCACCATTTTTTTTTAATAAACTCTCAGCCTGTGTCTCTTCAAGATAGAATTTCTGGCATTTAACTTGCGTAGAACAATTGCCTGAAAGGTACGTTGTTTGGGTATGTGAGGGCAACACGAATGTTCCCCAGCATTGCATATGCCGCTGCTGTTACGCCGTTTACCTGTGCCTCCAGTGATAGGCGTTGATTTAGACATACTCCCAGACCCTTTTCCTTATTTATTCTCCATCAACTACCTTCCCATTACTGTATACTCTGGACATGTGATCCCTCTTCCAAAATTCATCACCTTGCATTTATTTGGGCTAAAATCGAGCAGCCCTCTCTCACACCATCACTCTTAGTTTGTCTAGGTCCACCTGGAGCATTCTACAGTCCTCCTCATTGACATAGAGGATCGAACCTCTTCATGTATGCCATTGACATGTATGAGACAGAGTACGGAGTCTAGAAACAGGTCCTTGTGGCGTTCCACTTGTTCCCTCTCAACACTTTTTACTATCTTGAGGTTATTTTGAGATGATTTCGGGGCTTTAGTGTCCCCGCGGCCCGGTCCTCGACCAGGTCTCCACCCCCAGGAAGCAGCCCGTGACAGCTGACTAACACCCAGGTACCTATTTTACTGCTAGATAACAGGGGCATAGGGTGAAAGAAACTCTGTCCATTGTTTCTCGCCGGCGCCTGGGATCAAACCCAGGACCACAGGATCACAAGTCCGACCGGCTCTCCACTATCTACTACTATCTCACTACTACTTTTTTGTTTTGGGTAGAAATTCTCTCACTCAATTCAGTATGTGACTAGTTAAGCTACTTTGTTTCTCGTGTGTAGAGCTGTGTCAAAGGTGTTCTGGTAATCCAGGAAAGTGCAGCCAACCCAGCATTTTCTTCCCTGTGTGGTCACCTACATGGTTGTAGATGTCCAACAGGTTTGGCAGACACAACTTTCTTACTCCTGTAATTGTGTGTGTGTGTGTGTGTGTGTGTGTGTGTGTGTGTGTGTGTGTGTGTGTGTGTGTGTGTGTGTGTGTGTGTGTGTGTGTGTGTGAGTGTGTGTGTGTGTGTGTGTGTGTGTGTGTATGAATGTGTGTGTGTGTGTATGAATGTGTGTGTGTGTGTGTGTGTGTGTGTATGAATGTGTGTGTGTGTGTATGAATGTGTGTGTGTTAGCTTAAATACTACCATTCACCTGTGTCCGGAACGAGGGTGTCTCCCAGTGTGCACGACAATACTCCCAATTTGCAGCAAACATCTGCAACATATGCAGGTGTGGGGGGGGGGGGGGGGAGCGGTGAATCTGATTGCATCCTTCCTCCCCCTCCCCCCCCCCGGGCCACATACCGCTTCCCCCCCCCTCTCCCCCTCCCCCACCCCCTGCACCTAGCGTACAACAACAGCTATGTAGTACAGGCTATGACCTACGTCCACCCCCTCCCCCACACCCGTCCCCCCGCCTAGTCATATATGGAAGCTTGCCGTCCAAAACGGGGACCGCAGAGGCAAACCCCCAACATCCCCACCCCCCCCCCACCCCCACAACCCCCACACCCTTGCGTAAACTTTCCTTACCCACACTACATCGAGGGGGTTTCACATGTGTCCACTAACGAAACCGCTGCATCTTTCCTCAATCATGGAGACTTAGTTTACGTTTATTAAGCAGTTTACGTGTACTGAGGCGCTATACGAGGTAGTTTACAATGCTAACATTTGGGTTCTGAGGCTTACAGACTCGTAAACTGTTTACTGAAACTGTAAACCAAACGTCTGATCGAGAACAAGATGCACAGGTTTCGCCAGCGGAATCCTTGCCTCCCCCCCGGGCCTCTTTGAGGGCATTATAGTGCAATATAATTCCCGCTGTCGGGGACAGGAAGCCAGCCGGTACTTATTTTTATCGAGGTCCCATCACTTCCCCCCCTCCCCCCCTTCCCCCCCCCTGGAAGTTTACCTGTATACCCCCTTGCCCCCCCCCCTCCCCCGCTCAACACCCCCCTTAACCACCCCCAAGTCACCCCCCCCCCTCCCCCCAAACATACCGTTATACAGCATTGAGGCAAAACCTTGCCTCGGCCCCCACACCTGTTCAGGTATGCCTCGGGCAAACCCTTAACGAGCGTGGTTGGGCAGGTGTGCGGAAGGGAGCGGGTGTAGGAGCAGCTTTGGAGAAAGTGTTGCACCCCCATCACCGCCGGGGTGAACACCATCAGACCAGCTCATCATGCAAGGCGAGGGTACAAACAGTCCGCTTCAACCTCACTACCTTGCGGTTACCTTGCGGTTACCTTGAGGTTACCTTACGGTTACCTTGAGGTTACCTTGCGGTTACCTTGGTTTACCTTGCGGTTACCTTGGTTTACCTTGTGGTTACCTTGCGGTTACCTTGAGGTTACCTTGCGGTTACCTTGAGGTTACCTTACGGTTACCTTGTGGTTACCTTGTGGTTACCTTGCGGTTACCTTGAGGTTACCTTGCGGTTATCTTGCGGTTACCTTGCGGTTATCTTGCGGTTACCTTGCGGTTACCTTGAGGTTACCTTGCGGTTACCTTGAGGTTACCTTGAGGTTATCTTGCGGTTACCTTAAGGTAACCTTGCGGTTACCTTGCGGTTTCCTTGCAGTTACCTTGCGGTTACCTTGAGGTTATCTTGCGGTTACCTTGCGATTACCTTGAGGTTACCTTGCGGTTACCTTGAGGTTACCTTGCGGTTACCTTGAGGTTACCTTGCGGTTACCTTGAGGTTACCTAGCGATGATTTCGGGACTCAACGTCTCCGCGGCCCGGTCCTCGGCGAGGCCTCCTGGTTGCTGGACTGGTCAACCAGGCTGTTGGACCTTGCACTAGGAAGCTGGAGCCCGATTCGCGAAGCAGTTACGCAAGCACTTACGAACCTGTACATCTTTTCTCAATCTTTGGCGGCTTTGTTTACAATTATTAAACAGTTAATGAGCTCCGAAGCACCAGGAGGCTGTTTATAACAATAACAACAGTTGATTGGCAAGTTTTCATGCTTGTAAACTGTTTAATAAATGTAACCAAAGCCGTCAAAGATTGAGGAAAGATGTACAGGTTCGTAAGTGCTTGCGTAACTGCTTCGTGAATCTGGCCGAAGGTTCGTAAGTGCTTGCGTAACTGCTTCGTGAATCTGGTCCAAGGTTCGTAAGTGCTTGCGTAACTGCTTCGTGAATCTGACCCCAGGTTCGTAAGTGCTTGAGTAACTGCTTCGTGAATCTGGCCCAAGGTTCGTAAGTGCTTGCATAACTGCTTCGTGAAACTGGCCCAAGGTTCGTAAGTGCTTGCGGAACTGCTTCGTGAATCTGGCCCCAGGTTCATAAGTGCTTGCGTAACTGCTTCGTGAATCTGGCCCCAGGTTCGTAAGTGCTTGCGTAACTGCTTCGTGAATCTGGCCCAAGGTTCATAAGTGCTTGCGTAACTGCTTCGTGAATCTGGCCCCTGATACTCAACAAACGACAAACACTTAAACAAGTACATAAACAACGAACTTAAATCACATCTAGCTCCGTGGCCAACATGTCTTCTCGCTTAACACGTCGAATTTTGCACGTAGTCGACTAACACGTTAAAAATGCAACGTATTAATACAAACTAAAACTACCGATTTATTGACGTCTTCGGCCCACATGGGCCTCGATAGGTGAGGTGGGTTGCTTGGGTTAGTACGTACGTTCGTACACACACACACACACACACACACACACACACACACACACACACACACACACACACACACACACACACACACAGGTGTGTGTGTGTTTGTTTCAGAGGCAAAGTTTCGTTTAACCCTGATGCCCCTGTTCACCTAGCAGTAAATAGATACCTATGAGCTAGACAACTGCTACGGGCTCCTTCCTGGGAATGTGTATGTGTGTGTCAGAGAGAAAGAAATGTACTAGATACAATAAACAAAAAAAAAATAGATTGTTTAGAAAGGCGGGGTCCAAGAGCTTGATTCTCCAGACACAAAGAGTAAACACAGCTGGCCCAGCAGCCTCCACACTACCTGCTCCTTGAAGACCTTCAACACGCCATACCTGTAGGGAAGATGAATGAGAAGCATTACTAACATGTCTAACTTTTGTTTACAATGATTAGTAAACAAAACACAATAATATTGTAGTAATCCTACACGTGTGTTTGGGATGCAAACAAAAATATTCCTGCTATTCAAACAAATTTGTCATATATCTACTTTTTTATATAATTATCGATGAGAGAAGCTTTAACTATTTTTCCCCTTCTTGTTCAATTACTTTCTGTTCTCTTAAACAGAGTATCTTTTATGTCTGGGTTATATCCCCTCTATTCATCCTCACAAAAATAACTCCATTATATATGCTTTTAGAGTGAAACTCTTATAGTTTCTCAGGGAGGGTTCCACTTGGGTCTGCGGGTCGCTGGAAGCAACAGCCTTCTAAATCAAGTAATCACCGGACAAGCCTGGTCCCAAGCTGGGCTAGGAGAATAGAGAGACTCCCAGAACCCCATCCAGGTATACTCCAAGTATACTCCATGGGTACTTCAGGTATACTCCAGGAGGTCCTACCATAGAGCGGCATAAGGAAGGTGCTCCTGGAACAAGGGAAGGGAGCGGTGCGTAGTTCCACATGAGTTTGCATATAATCAGTTTTAGATCCTATGTTTTAAGGACTGGATCCTATAACCTATTGGGTGACCAGGTTGTTCCCCGATTTGGTACGTCGTAAAAAATTTAAAACTGGTTGATTCCGTAAAATATGCGATGTACTAGAGGGGCTGGTCCCAAACCTGCACACAGAAATAACACCACATGAGACCAGAAGACATGGCAGGATGTGCAGAATACCCCCGTTGAAAAGCAGAGGTGCAACAGGTACTCTGAGAGAGAACTCTATCAACATCAGAGGCCCGAGACTGTTCAACACGCTTCCACTACACATAAGGGACATAACTGGCCGACCCCTCACAGTGTTCAAGAGAGAACTATCAACATCAGAGGCCCGAGACTGTTCAACACGCTTCCGCTACACATAAGGGACATAACTGGCCGACCCCTCACAGTGTTCAAGAGAGAACTATCAACATCAGAGGCCCGAGACTGTTCAACACGCTTCCACTACACATAAGGGGCATAACTGGCCGACCCCTCACAGTGTTCAAGAGAGAACTATCAACATCAGAGGCCCGAGACTGTTCAACACGCTTCCACTACACATAAGGGACATAACTGGCCGACCCCTCACAGTGTTCAAGAGAAAATTGCATAAGCACCTCCAAAGGATACCTGATCAACCAAGCTGTGATTCATTCGTCAGGGTGCTCGCAGCCGCCTCCAACAGCCTGGTTGACGAGACCACCAACCAGGAGGCCTGATCAGAGACCGGGCCGCATGATCTTTGTTCCCCGGAACCTCCCCAAGGTAGCCACAAGGGAGGTAGGACTAGGCGTCAACCGGTAGTCAAAGCGATTTAGGGGCGTCAGCCGACACCCTGACAATGTCTCCTGACTTTTTTCTGAAGGTTTTCCGCCCCTGTACGAATTTGTTGATGTCAGCAGCTGATGCCTTAATCAATCGTCTCTGAATGGTCCATCCCCTTCAACCCCTTCTCTTCCTGCCCTCACAAACCGGTCTCAGAGGGAAGCTTTTATTTTGAGACACTTGGAGTGGCAGTGAGGTGTTTTAAGATCTACCCAAGACAGGGACTCTCCGGATCCGGTGGTCAAGCCCGCTATATCCAGTAATCCGGAATGTTGTTCAGTGTCACTTGTTAATGTGTCTGGTGTAGGGAGGACACTTAGTCTTGAGACAAGTGAGTGTGTCTTGAGACACACTCACCTGCCTTCGTAGTGTCACCCCTCACACCTCACAACAGCGGCCGCTCCTCACCTCCCCCCCACCAAGTTCCTCACACCACCAATCCGCTAAAAATTCAACATTATCACTAAAAACTAAAACACCGTAATAATGACGTTTTCTATACATGGGCCTCGATAGGTTAAGGGGGTTGCTTGGGTACGTACGTTCCTGGATAGACAAAATCATTGCATTTTTTTACGTTTGGTGAGGCAAAAACAGTTGCATTTGTTAAGGCAGTTTACAAGAAATCCAGCGTGTTGACACGTGGCGCATTAAGCTTGGGGCTGAGATCAAGCTGGCATTTGAGGACACGGGTTTGAGGTGGACAGCCGCACATGCGTATAAGCTTAGGCAAACACGCGTCTGTGCGACAAGCACATGGCAAGAGAATGTTTGTTGTACATGTTTGTGTCTTGATGCTAAACACTGTAAAAAAAAAATGCCTTGCGCGCGAAGAAACACACACACACACACTCACACATACACACACACACACACACACACACACACACACACACACACACACACACACACACACACACACACACACACACACACACACACACGCAAGGGCACACCACCCACATGGGTTCAGGGATGATAAATCATGCCTCACAGGTTTAATAGAATTCTATGACCAAGCAACACAAATTAGGCAGGAAAGAGAAGGATGGGCAGACTGCATTTTCTTGGACTGTCAGAAAGCTTTTGACACAGTACCTCACAAAAGGCTGTTACAAAAGTTGGAGCAACAGGCAGAAGTAAAAGGTAAGGTGCTCCAGTGGATAAGGGAGTATCTAAGCAACAGGAAACAGCGAGTAACGGTGAGGGGGGGGAGACATCAGAGTGGCGAGATGTCACCAGTGGAGTCCTACAGGGCTCTGTACTTGGACCCATCCTGTAAACGATCTTCCAGGGGGTATAGACTCATTCCTCTCAATGTTTGCTGATGATGCAACAATTATGAGAAAAACCAAGACAGATGAAGGTAGACAGAGACTACAGGATGACCTGGATAAACTGGAGGAATGGTCTAGAAAATGGCTGCTAAATTTCAACTCAGAAAAGTGTAAAGTAATGAAATTAGGCGAAGCGAGCAGAATGTTGAACATAATGTACCATCTGGGAGGTGATATCCTGCAAGAATCAAATAGAGAGAAGGATCTAGGGGTCGATATCACACCGAACCTGTCCCCAGAGGCCCACATCAAAAGAATATCATCAGCGGCATATGCTAGACTGGCCGACATAAGAACTGCCTTTAGAAACTTGTGTAAGGAATCGTTCAGGACCCTGTATACCACTTATGTAAGACCAATCCTGGAGTATGCAGCTCCAGCCTGGAGTCCATACCTAGTTAAACACGAAACAAAGTTAGAGAAGATTCAGAGGTATGCCTCCAGACTAGTCCCGGAACTGAGAGGTATGAGCTAAAAGGAAAGGCTAAAGGAGCTGAACCTCACATCTCTGGAAAACAGAAGAGTAAGGGGAGACATGATAACTACTTACAAAATTCTCAGGGGAATTGACAGGGTGGACAAAGACAAACTCTTCAGCACGGGTGGAACACGAACAAGGGGACACAGGCGGAAACTTAGTACCCAAATGTGCCACAGAGACATTAGAAAGAACTTTTTCAGTGTCAGAGTAGTTAGTAAATGGAATGCATTAGGCAGTGATGTGGTGGAGGCTGACTTCATACACAGTTTCAAATGTAGATATGATAGAGCCCAATAGGCTCAGGAATCTGTACACCAGTTGATTGACAGTTGAGAGGCGGGACCAAAGAGCCAGAGCTCAACCCCCAAAACACAACTAGGTGAGTACATGTGCGCGTGTGCCACGGAGGGGCACGGTGGCTGAGTGGATAGCGCTCGGAATTCATAATCCTAGGGTCTGGGGATCGATCCCTGACGATGGGGGAAACAAATGGGCAGAGCATCTTTCACCCTGATGTTCCTATTCACCTAGCAGTAAATATGTACCTGGGAGTTGGACAGCGGCTACAGGCTGCTACCTTATTGTGGGCATCCACTGCCTGGTTGGTAGAACAATGATCTAGTCCTCCTCAGGCACGAGGAACTGTCTCAGATGATTCTTGAAGTTATCTTGAGATGATTTCGGGCCTTAATGTCCCCGCGGCCCGGTCCTCGACCAGGTCTCCTTTTTGTTACACATCCCCAGGAAGCAGCCCGTAGCAGCTGTCTAACTCCCAGGTACCTATTTACTGCTAGGTAACAGGGGCATCAGGGGGAAAGAAACATTTTGCCCATTTGTCTCCGCCTCCACCGGGGGATCGAACCCGGAACCTCAGGACTACGAATCCGAAGCGCTGTCCACCCAGCTGTCAGGCGGCCTGACTGACAACAGCAATCTCTGACAGGCCATCAAACCGTTTAAGGCAACGGTGGCGCTATCTGGCGGCGGGATCCTGAATTAATGAAGAGGGAGGATGACACCGCGACGCGGCGGGGGCACGAGGCTGTTGTGGGTGGCAACCCGCCCTCTCTCGCTCACCTAATATGTCGCTTTTGTTACGAGGGAGCCGGTCGGCCGAGCGGACAGCACGCGGGACTTGTGATCCTGTGGTCCTGGGTTCGATCCCAGGCGCCGGCGAGAAACAATGGGCAGAGTTTCTTTCACCCTATGCCCCTGTTACCTAGCAGTAAAATAGGTACCTGGGTGTTAGTCAGCTGTCACGGGCTGCTTCCTGGGGGTGGAGGCCTGGTCGAGGACCGGGCCGCGGGGACACTAAAGCCCCGAAATCATCTCAAGATAACCTCAAGATAACGTAGTCGACCAAATAGTTAACGATGCGCGGGTTATTAGTTCAAATTAAGGCGCCGTAATATTAACGTTTTCTATGCACTGTGGCTCGTTCGGTTAGGTGGGTTGGTACGCTTCTGGTTAGGCAAGAACAGTTGCCTTTTTTACGTTTCTTGTCAGATAAAACAGTTGAATTTTTGACGGCGTGACAAACCGGGAAAACTGTCTGCTTGGCTGAATGAAGCAGGTGTGTGAGGGGGACAGGTGTGTGTGAGGGGGACAGGTGTGTGAGGGAGGGACAGGTGTGTGAGGGAGGGACAGTTGTATGAGGGAGGGACAGGTGTGTGAGGGAGAGACAGATATGTGAGGGAGGGACAGGTGTGTGAGGGAGAGACTCACTCACTCACTCACTCTCTCTCTCTCTCTCTCTCTCTCTCTCTCTCTCTCTCTCTCTCTCTCTCTCTCTCTCTCTCTCTCTCTCTCTCTCTCTACAAAAAACACACAAAACATCCCCCTATTAAAAATGTAAAGTTAACTTTCCTTAGCACTCAAACTTCTCTCTTCCAGGTTGTGTTGCCTACATACAAACTTCTGCTGCAGGTCACACACACACACACACACCAGCACGCACGTGCGCGCGCCAGCACGCACGTGCGCGCATCAGCTCGCCTTTGCTTCACAAAAGATGGCTAAAATAATTTCCTAGAAAGCGTCACAGCATTAGCATTCAAAAACCAACTTACAAAGTGCATGGAATGAATCCTGGAACAAGCTTCCAGAGGTCAGGTACGCTTATTGCTCTCTCCTAACTACTGGATCCTCGTGACATGGTCTTTTATTCCAGCAAATCACACCACAGTGTTTCTGCAGACTATTTGAAACAAATGAGAAGATGGTTGAGCTTGAGGTGGTTTCAAGAATCAAGTAATTATCAAAAGAAGGTGCCAAGCTAAGATGACTGTACTCACCTAGTTGTGTTTGCGGGAGTTGAGCTCTGGCTCTTTGGTCCCGCCTCTCAATTGTCAAACAACAGGCGTACAGGTTCCTGAGCCTACCGGGCTCTATCATATCATCATATCTACACTTGAAACTGTGTATGGAGTCAGCCTCCACCACATCACTGCCTAATGCATTCCATTTGTCAACCACTCTGACACTAAAAAAGTTCTTTCTAATATTTCTGTGGCTCATTTGGGCACTCAGTTTCCACCTGTGTCCCCTGGTGCGTGCGTGTGTGTGTGTGTGTGTGTACTCACCTAGTTCTCACCTAGTTGTGTTTGCGGGAGTTGAGCTCTGGCTCTTTGGTCCCACCTCTCAACCGTCAATCAACAGGTGTACAGATTCCTGAGCCTATCGGGCTCTATCATATCTACACTTGAAACTGTGTATGGAGTCAGCCTCCACCACATCACTTCCTAATGCATTCCATTTGTCAACCACTCTGACACTAAAAACGTTCTTTGTAATATCTCTGTGGCTCATTTGGGCACTCAGTTTCCACCTGTGTCCCCTTGTGCGTGTTCCCCTTGTGTTAAATAGACTGTCTTTATCTACCCTATCAATTCCCTTCAGAATCTTGAATGTGGTGATCATGTCCCCCCTAACTCTTCTGTCTTCTAGCGAAGTGAGGTTTAATTCCCGTAGTCTCTCCTTGTAGCTCATACCTCTCAGCTCGGGTACTAGTCTGGTGGCAAACCTTTGAACCTTTTTCCAGTTTAGTCTTATCCTTGACTAGATATGGACTCCATGCTGGGGCTGAATACTCCAGGATTGGCCTGACATATGTGGTATACAAAGTTCTGAATGATTCTTTACACAAGTTCCTGAATGCCGTTCGTATGTTGGCCAGCCTGGCATATGCCGCTGATGTTATCCGCTTGATATGTGCTGCAGGAGACAGGTCTGGCGTGATATCAACCCCCAAGTCTTTTTCCTTCTCTGACTCCTGAAGAATTTCCTCTCCCAGATGATACCTTGTATCTGGCCTCCTGCTCCCTACACCTATCTTCATTACATTACATTTGGTTGGGTTAAACTCTAACAACCATTTGTTCGACCATTCCTTCAGCTTGTCTAGATCTTCTTGAAGCCTCAAACAGTCCTCTTCTGTTTTAATCCTTCTCATAATTTTAGCATCGTCCGCAAACATTGAGAGAAATGAATCGATACCTTCTGGGAGATCATTTACATATATCAGAAACAAGATAGGACCGAGTACAGAGCCCTGTGGGACTCCACTGGTGACTTCACGCCAATCGGAGATTTCACCCCTCACCGTAACTCTCTGCTTCCTATTGCTTAGATACTCCCTTATCCACTGGAGCACCTTACCAGCTACACCTGCCTGTCTCTCCAGCTTATGTACCTGCCTCTTATGCGGTACTGTGTCAAAGGCTTTCCGACAATAAAAGAAAATGCAGTCCGCCCAGCCCTCTCTTTCTTGCTTAATCTTTGTCACCTGATCGTAGAATTCTATTAAGCCTGTAAGGCAAGATTTACCCTCCCTGAACCCATGTTGGCAATTTGTCAGGAAGTCCCTTCTCTCCAGATGTGCGCGCGTGTCTGTGTGTGTGTAAGTGTGTGTGTGTTGTTAACACACTATCAGTAAGGGAGTTAGACAGCTGCTACGGGCTGCTTCCTGGGGATGTGTAACAAAAAGGAGGCCTGGTCGAGGACCGGGCCGCGGGGACGCTAAGCCCCGAAATCATCTCAAGATAACCTCAAGATAACCTCAATGCCTGCCCCACACCCCAGGAGCAAATCACTGAGGGGAAACTATGAAATATTGGTGGCGGCTGTCGTCTGAAGAATGTTGAATGACAGTAACATCGTTTTGTATATGCTGGCGCTATGTTTTATTGATATTTATATCTCAGAAGGGTGTACTGCCCCCCCCCTCTCTCTCTATCTCTCTCTCTCTCTCTCTCTCTCTCTCTCTCTCTCTCTCTCTCTCTCTCTCTCTCTCTCTCTCTCTCTCTCTCTCTCACTCTCTCTCACTCTCTCACTCTCTCTCTCTCTTTCTCTCTCTTTCTCTCTCTCTCTCTTACCTTACCTTGAGGTTACCTTGAGATGATTGCGTGGCTTAGCGTCCTCGCGGCCCGGTCCTTGACCAGGCCTCCTCGTTGCTGGACAGGTCAACCAGGCTGTTGGACGCGGCTGCTCGCAGCCTGACGTATGAGTCACAGCCTGGTTGATCAGGAACGACCCCCCAGAGCTGTGCTCACTCAGCCGCGAGGCTCCTGTGTGTGTGTGTGTACTTACCTAATTGTGCTTGCGGGGGTTGAGCTCTGGCTCTTTAGTCCCGTCTCTCAACGGTCAACGGTGTGTGTGTGTGTGTGTGTGTGTGTGTGTAATTACCTAAGTGTAATTACCTAAGTGTAGTTACAGGATGAGAGCTACGCTCGTGGTGTCCCGTCTTCCCAGCACTCTTTGTCATATAACGCTTTGCAATTACTGACGGTCTTGGCCTCCACCACCTTCTCACTTAACTTGTTCCAACCGTCTACCACTCTGTTTGCGAAATTGAATTTTCGTATATTTCTCCGGCAGTGTGTGTGTGTGTGTGTGTGTGTGTGTGTGTGTGTGTGTGTGTGTGTGTGTGTGTGTGTGTGTGTGTGTGTGTGTGTGTGTACTCACCTATATGTACTCACCTATATGTGCTTGCAGGATCGAGCATTGTCTCTTGGATCCCGCCTTTCTAGCTATCGGTTGTTTACAGCAATGACTCCTGTCCCATTTCCAGGGACTCCTGTGTGTGTGTGTGTGTGTGTGTGTGTCTGTGTGTGTGTGTGTGTGTGTGTGTGTGTGTGTGTGTGTGTGTGTGTGTGTGTGTGTGTGTGTGTGTGTGTGTGTGTGTGTGTGTGTGTGTGTGCGTGCGTGTGTGTGTGTGACAATCCCTCAAGGCTACACCCCATATACCTCCCCCCCATCCCATCCACCCTTGATCCTTCACCCTAATCCTTTCATTCACCTATCCCCCCTATCCTTGGCATATCCTTCCCATTCCCCCCCCCCCTCCCCACCCAAGTCCCCACTAGCCACGGAAATTTCCAGACAATATCCTGGGCCCTCCGAGCCTCGATCCATCTCTAATTGCTGTTTACATCGGGACTGAGCACCTTTGTTTGCTGGTCCTCAGACATCAGTCTTAAGAAGCAGGTAGTGACAGTTGTTTACAAAGTCAGACGGGTGGGAAGGAGCACCTTCCTTTCCAGACGGGTCGGAGCATC
>NC_091175.1:19851628-19884128 GCF_040958095.1 Procambarus clarkii
CCCTGCGGGACTCCACTTGTGACGTCTCGCCAATCTGAGACCTCACCCCTCACACAGACTCGTTGTCTCCTGTTGCTTAGGTATTCCTCTATCCACCGGAGTACCTTCCCTCTCACTCCAGCCTGCATCTCCAACTTTCGCACTAGCCTCTTGTGTGGCACTGTATCAAAGGCTTTCTGACAATCCAAAAATATGCAATCTGCCCACCCTTCTCTTTCTTGCCTTATTTTTGTTGCCTGGTCGTAGAATTCAAGTAACCCTGTGAGGCAGGACCTGCCATCCCTGAACCCATGTTGATGCTGTGTTACAAAGTTCCTTCGCTCCAGATGCTCCACTAGTTTTTTTCGCACAATCTTCTCCATCAGCTTGCATGGTATGCAGGTTAGGGACACTGGCTGTGTGTGTGTGTGTGTGTGTGTGTGTGTGTGTGTGTGTGTGTATTCACCTAGTTGTACTCACCTAGTTGTGCTTCCAGGAACCTGTTTGTGCTTCCAGGAATCCGTTTGTGCTTCCAGGAACCCGTTTGTGCTTCCTGGAACCCGTTTGGGCTTCCTGGAACCTGTTTGTGCTTCCAGGAACCCGTTTGTGCTTCCTGGAACCCGTTTGGGCTTCCTGGAACCGGTTTGTGCTTCCAGGAACCCGTTTGTGCTTCCAGGAACCGGTTTGTGCTTCCAGGAACCGGTTTGTGCTTCCAAAAACCTGTTTGTGCTTCTAGGAACCTGTTTGTGCTTCCAGGAACCCGTTTGTGCTTCTAGAAACCTGTTTGTGCTTCCAGGAACCCGTTTGTGCTTCCAGGAACCTGTTTGTGCTTCCAGGAACCCGTTTGTGCTTCCAGGAACCGGTTTGTGCTTCCAGGAACCCGTTTGTGCTTCCAGCAACCGGTTTGTGCTTCCAGGAACCCGTTTGTGCTTCCAGGAACCGGTTTGTGCTTCCAGGAACCCGTTTGTGCTTCCAAAAACCTGTTTGTGCTTCCAGGAACCTGTTTGTGCTTCCAGGAATCCGTTTGTGCTTCCAGGAACCTGTTTGTGCTTCCAGGAACCCGTTTGTGCTTCCAGGAACCCGTTTGTGCTTCCAGGAACCCGTTTGTGCTTCCAGGAACCGGTTTGTGCCTCCAGGGATCGATTAATTTCTTTCACCTTGATGATCCTGTTCACTTAGCAGTAAATTGGTACCTGGGAGTTAGACAGCTGCTACGGGCTGCTTCCTGTACTCACCTAGTTGTGTTTGCGGGGGTTGAGCTCTGGCTCTTTGGTCCCGCCTCTCAACCGTCAATCAACAGGTGTACAGATTCCTGAGCCTATCGGGCTCTGTCATATCTACACTTGAAACTGTGTATGGAGTCAGCCTCCACCACATCACCCCCTAATGCATTCCATTTGTCAACCACTCTGACACTAAAAAAGTTCTTTCTAATATCTCTGTGGCTCATTTGGGCACTCAGTTTCCACCTGTGTCCCCTTGTGCGTGTTCCCCTTGTGTTAAATAGACTGTCTTTATCTACCCTATCAATCCCCTTCAGAATTTTGAATGTGGTGATCATGTCCCCCCTAACTCTTCTGTCTTCCAGCGAAGTGAGGTTTAATTCCCGTAGTCTCTCCTCGTAGCTCATACCCCTCAGCTCGGGTACTAGTCTGGTGGCAAACCTTTGAACCTTTTCCAGTTTAGTCTTATCCTTGACTAGATATGGACTCCATGCTGGGGCTGCATATTGGCTGCCAGGCCAATCCTGGCTCAGGCCAGGATTGGCCTGACATATGTGGTATACAAAGTTCTGAATGATTCTTTACACAAGTTTCTGAATGCCGTTCGTATGTTGGCCAGCCTGGCATATGCCGCTGATGTTATCCGCTTGATATGTGCTGCAGGAGACAGGTCTGGCGTGATATCAACCCCCAAGTCTTTTTCCTTCTCTGACTCCTGAAGAATTTCCTCTCCCAGATGATACCTTGTATCTGGCCTCCTGCTACCTATCTTCATTACATTACATTTGGTTGGGTTAAACTCTAACAACCATTTGTTCGACCATTCCTTCAGCTTGTCTAGGTCTTCTTGAAGCCTCAAACAGTCCTCTTCTGTTTTAATCCTTCTCATAATTTTAGCATCGTCCGCAAACATTGAGAGAAATGAATCGATACCCTCCGGGAGATCATTTACAGATATCATCAGAAACAAGATAGGACCGAGTACAGAGCCCTGTGGGACTCCACTGGTGACTTCACGCCAATCGGAGGTCTCACCCCTCACCGTAACTCTCTGCTTCCTATTGCTTAGATACTCCCTTATCCACTGGAGCACCTTACCAGCTACACCTGCCTGTCTCTCCAGCTTATGTACCAGCCTCTTATGCGGTACTGTGTCAAAGGCTTTCCGACAATCCAAGAAAATGCAGTCCGCCCAGCCCTCTCTTTCTTGGTTAATCTGTGTCACCTGATCGTAGAATTCTATCAAGCCTGTAAGGCAAGATTTACCCTCCCTGAATCCATGTTGGCGATTTGTCACGAAGTCCCTTCTCTCCAGATGTGTTACCAGGTTTTTTCTCACTATCTTCTCCATCACCTTGCATGGTATACAAGTCAAGGACACTGGCCTGTAGTTCAGTTTCTCTTGTCTGTCGCCCTTTTTGTATATTGGGACCACATTCGCCGTCTTCCATATTTCTGGTAGGTCTCCCGTCTCTAGTGACTTACTATACACTATGGAGAGTGGCAAGCAAAGTGCCTCTGCACACTCTTTCAGTACCCATGGTGAGATCCCATCTGGACCAACAGCCTTTCTAACATCCAGATCCAGCAGGTGTCTCTTGACCTCCTCTCTCGTAATTTCGAACTCCTCCAAGGCCGCCTGGTTTACCTCCCTTTCTCCTAGCACAGTGACCTCACCCTGTTCTATTGTGAAGACCTCCTGGAACCTCTTGTTGAGTTCCTCACACACCTCTCTGTCATTCTCTGTATACCTGTCCTCGCCTGTTCTAAGTTTCAATACCTGTTCTTTCACTGTTGTTTTCCTTCTGATGTGACTGTGGAGTAGCTTTGGTTCGGTCTTGGCTTTGTTTGCTATATCATTTTCAAAATTTCTCTCTGCTTCTCTTCTCACCCTGACGTACTCATTCCTGGTTCTCTGGTATCTCTCTCTGCTTTCTGGTGTTCTGTTATTCCGGAAGTTCCTCCACGCCTTTTTGTTCAGTTTCTTCGCTTCCATACATGCCCTATTATACCATGGATTCTTCTGTTGCTTCTCGGATTTTTCCCTTTGGGCCGGGATGAACCTGTTTACTGCCTCCTGACACTTTTGGGTAACATAGTCCATCATACCCTGTACAGACTTGTCTCTGAGGTCTGTGTCCCAAGGTATTTCACTTAGGAAACTTCTCATCTGTTCATAATTCCCCTTTTGGTATGCCAGCCTTTTGATTCCTAGTTCTTTTTGGGGGGAGATAAGTCCTAGTTCTACCAGGTACTCAAAGTTCAATACACTGTGGTCACTCATTCCCAAGGGCGCTTCCATCTTAACTTCCCTTATATCCCATTCATTTAGGGTAAATATCAAATCAAGCATTGCTGGTTCATCTTCTCCTCTCATTCTTGTTGGTTCTTTGGTGTGCTGGCTTAGAAAGTTTCTTGTTGCCACGTCCAGCAGCTTAGCTCTCCATGTTTCTGGTCCTCCATGCGGGTCTCTGTTTTTCGAATCTATCTTCCCATGGTTGAAGTCTCCCATAATTAGTAGTCCAGATCCATTCCTGCTAGCAACAGAAGCTGCTCTTTCTATTATGTTAATGGTGGCCATGTTGTTTCTATCATATTCCTGTCTAGGTCTTCTGTCATTTGGTGGTGGATTATATATGACTGCGACTATAATTTTTTTCCCTCCATTTGTTACAGTACCTGCTATGTAGTCACTGAAACCTTCACAGCCCTGAATATCCATCTCCTCAAAATCCCAGCCTTTTCTTACCAGCAGAGCTACACCACCCCCACCTCTTCCTTCCCTCTCTTTCCTCATAACATAATAGTCCTGTGGGAACACTGCATTTGTTATCGTTTTCGTGATCTTTGTTTCTGTGAGGGCTATTATGTCTGGGTTTTCCTCTAGTACCAGTTCTCCAAGCTTATTTGCTTTATTTGTAATTCCATCTATGTTAGTGTACATCGCTTTGAGGCTCACTTTCTTCTGTCCCTTCTCAAATCGCCTCCTTGGTGAGTGTTCTGCTGGTGGGGGAGGCTGTTCCATGGGTGTGAGGATCTGTGAGGTGGATAACAGGGTCTCAGAGGATACTGGGATGAGGGGCGGGGGATCCAGTGAAGGGGGAGGGACAGGGAGGGTATGGGGTGAAAGGGGAGGGAGGACGGGAAGGAAAGGGGGGGAGGGAGGACTCGGGAGGAGGGGAGGGGTAGAAGGGTGGGGATTGGGTGTGGGAGGAGGGAGATTTGGCTGAACATTTGAGTGGGGGCAGGGAGGGTTTGGGGTAGGGGGGTTTTCTATGCAGAGGAGGGAGGTGGGGTTGTCCTCCCTTCTGGTGTTACTGGGTAACTGGTTGTGGGTTCCCCCCTCGCCTCTGGGGGTGTTGTGTTGGGAGCTGAGACTTCCTGGTTTTCCCCTCTCGCCCTGCGCCTCTTCCTTGCTTCTGCCGCCATGGCTCTCTCCTCCCTTGTCATGTCTCTCTGGAGGAATACATTTTTTAATTTTCCCACGTTTTTCAGGGAGCTCTTCCTTGATAGGATCTTCTCCTTTGTGTTCTCGTTTGCAAACACTATCTTCATCATTCGGTCTCGGTCTTTGTTGTACCGGCCTAGCCTGAAAACCTTCTCAATGCTATGCTCAGCCCCTTCCATGTCTAGTGCCTTTAGTACTTCATTCACTGCTGCTTTGTCCTTGTCATTCCACTCTGTCCTATTAGATCCTTCCTGCTCCTTAATACCCACAGCAACCACTGATCTGTTCCTTTCCAGCAGTTGGCTAGTGGAGCGTGCCGCCTCCTGCGAGGTGGCTGCTTTCATGGCCACCTGTGTGTGTGTGTGTGTGTGTGTGTGTGTGTGTGTGTGTGTGTGTGTGTGTGTGTGTGTTAGAGAGAAATGTATGTAGTAGACATGATAGAAGAAAAATCGATTGGTTAGAAAGGCGGGGTCCAAAAGCTTATAGCTCGATTCTGAAGGCACAAATAGGTACCTGGGAGTTAGTCAGCTGTATCGGGCTGCTTCCTGGTGTGTGTGTGTGTGGCGTGGAAAAAAAAAAAAGTAGTTAGTAAACAGTTGATTGACAGTTGAGAGGCGGGCCGAAAGAGCAGAGGTCAACCCCCGCAAAACACAACTAGTAAACACACACACACACACACACACACACACACACACACACACACACACACACACACACACACACACACACACACACACAAAACAATAAACAACCTTACCACGTCCCAAAGGATTAAAAATAAGATAACTATATTTTCTTAATCCTTAGCAAGTGACTCCAGGCTTGGAACGAGCGACTCATCCACATATTAAGTGACAGTGATGACGTATAATGATACCGGGTGATTGACGTCCAGTGATACCGGGTGATTGGTTGATGAAAGGCAATCATCAGGGTGTTTACATAGTGCTCTGCTTGTATCTATGCTGTTAAATGCAGCATAGATATTATGAATGTTTAATGTATCTATGCAGACGCTGAAATATCCAGTGTTGTGAATATAAAAAACGTTGAACTGGAACGTTTGTGTACATTTAAACGTTCACCTGGAACGTTTGTGTTCATTTAAACGTTGATCTGGAACGTTTGTGTACATTTAAACGTTCACCTGGAACGTTTGTGTTCATTTAAACGTTGATCTGGAACGTTTGTGTACATTTAAACGTTCATCTGGAACGTTTGTGCATTCTGGATACGAGACTATGAAAAAAAACAAAAACAAAAATCAAACAATTACTGCGTAAAAACTGAAGGTAAACTAATTATCGCAAAAGTGAAAGGCAGTTTGCATCACCCAACAGTCTGCTGGAGCGAATCAGTCGAGGCAAAATTTCCTCCTAACTTTTTTTTTCCCCAACTCCCAGTGAACGAAGACAATGGAAGTCGGACACACCAGAGCCCAATTGTTACGTCGACTGGGGTGACGAAACGACTCAAATTTGGTCGTTACGTGAGGAGTAACTAGGAGATACGACACGAAACGACAAGACATTGACAGGAAAATAACGACAGGGAATCAAAAGAACCAACAGAAGCTGCCTCGTATGTGCTTAAAGAATGCAAAGAGGAGCTTTGTGACCCACTGTCTACCATATTTAATAAATCAGTAGAGTCAGGCAGAGTGCCAGAGTTTTGGAAAGTTGCTAATGTGATACCAGTTTTTAAGAAAGGAGATAGATCACTTGCGTCTAACTATCGACCAATTAGCCTAACGTCTATTGTGGGAAAGTTACTCGAATCTATAATAGCAAATAAAATTCGTCTTCATCTTGAAAAACATAAATTAATAATTGAGTCGCAACATGGTTTTATAAATGGCCGTTCATGTTTAACAAATTTGTTATCTTTTTATTCCAGCATTGTTGAGGCAGTTGATAGTGGTAAGGATTGCGATGTTGTGTACCTTGACTTTAGCAAAGCTTTTGATACAGTGCCACATGAAAGACTGATTAAAAAGTTAGTCTCATGGTATTGGGGGTGCTATATTAAGCTGGATTAGGGCATGGCTATACCAAAGGAAACAGAGAGTTAGTATAAATGGAGTCAAGTCAGAGGGGGAAAATGTTGTAAGTGGGGTGCCTCAGGGCTCTGTCCTGGGACCTCTGTTGTTTATAATATATATAAATGATTTAGATTCAGGTTTGAGTAGCAACATTTGCAAATTTGCCGATGATACGAAAATCGGTAGGGAAATTAATTCGGAGGAGGACTCACTATCACTTCAAGTTGATCTAGATAGGGTTTTGAAATGGTCGAAGGATTGGCAGATGCAGTTTAATGCTGATAAATGTAAAGTTCTGAGGCTAGGAAATGATGATAGGGTTACAAGATACGAGCTAGATGGTGTTGAGATTGCGAAGTCGAATTGCGAAAGGGATCTGGGAGTTATGATTAGCAAGAATTTAAAACAAAAGGATCAATGCATAAATGTTCGTAATAAGGCAAATCGGACACTTGGATTTATTAATCGCAGCGTTAGTAACAAGACACCTGGTGTGGTTCTCAAGCTATATCTTGCTCTAGTTAGGCCCCATTTAGATTATGCAGTTCAGTTTTGGTCGCCATATTATAGAATGGATATAAATTCACTTGAACGTGTCCAGCGTAGGATGACTAAGTTAATTCCCCAAATTAGAAATCTTTCATATGAAGAAAGATTAACAAAGCTTAAGTTGCATTCACTGGAAAGGCGAAGAGTTAGGGGTGACATGATAGAGGTTTACAAGTGGGTGAATGGACATAACAAAGGGGGATATTAATAGGGTATTAAAAGTATCAACACAAGACAGAACACGAAACAATGGGTATAAATTGGATAAGTTTAGATTTAGGAAAGACTTGGGTAAATACTGGTTCAGTAACAGGGTTATTGATTTGTGGAACCAATTGCCGCGTAACATTGTGGAGGTGGTGTCCCTCGAATGTTTCAAGAATGGGTTGGACATGTATATGAGTGGGATTGGGTGGTTATAAATAGGAGCTGCCTCGTATGGACCAATAGGAGCTGCCTCGTATGGACCAATAGGAGCTGCCTCGTATGGACCAACAGAAGCTGCCTCGTATGGACCAACAGGAGCTGCCTCGTATGGGCCAACAGAAGCTGCCTCGTATGGACCAATAGGAGCTGCCTCGTATGGACCAATAGGAGCTGCCTCGTATGGACCAATAGGAGCTGCCTCGTATGGACCAATAGGAGCCGCCTCGTATGGACCAATAGGAACTGCCTCGTATGGACCAATAGGAGCTCGTATGGGCCAACAAAAGCTGCCTCGTATGGACCAATAGGAGCTGCCTCGCATGGGCCAATAGAAGCTGTCTCGTATGGACCAATAGGAGCTGCCTCGTATGGACCAACAGGAGCTGCCTCGTATGGACCAACAGGAGCTGCCTCGTATGGACCAACAGGAGCTGCCTCGTATGGACCAACAGGAGCTGCCTCGTATGGACCAACAGGAGCTGCCTCGTATGGACCAACAGGAGCTGTCTCATATGGACCAACAGACTTTCTGCAGTTTCATTCAGTCTGTCCTGAGTAAAGCAGCAAGAATCGAGACTTCAGAACCAGACCTGAGGGAGAGAAACGGGACTCAGGGCACATGCTTCACTACCGCCCCGCCCCTAACTACAGTACCGCCCGATTAGGAGGAAATTGTCAGTAAATTACCAGGTGATTGGACCCAAGATGAGGGGGGGGGTGAGGAGGAACCCCGAAATACCTGCCAATCAGCCAGGTACTCCACAAAAGGTTATCAGAAAATGTTCGAAATAATTGAGTCCGATGCATAGAAAACGCAGATGTCTGTGATTTGAGACTTTTCTTAGCAGGTTGTATTTGTAACGTCGGTAGACAAGACGTCAAAAATACGACCTGTTAGTTGAAAAGACACACATTTGTTAATCAATCCTGTCCTCCCACTTTGTGCAGCTCAATTGTGACGCAGTCAATTGATCTACCAGAGATCAGTTGATCAGAGAAGAGCTTCGGCTCTTTGGTCCCGCCTCTCAGCCGTCAATCAACTACTGTACAGATTCCTGAGCCTATTGGGCTCTGTTATATCTACATTTGAAACTGTGTATGGAGTCAGCCTCCACCACATCACTGCCTAATGCATTCTGTTTACTAACTACTCTGACACTGAAAAAGTTCTTTCTAATGTCTCTGTGGCTCATTTGATTAGTCAGCTTCCACCTGTGTCCCCTTGTTCGTGTTCCGCCCGTGTTAAATAATCTATCCTTGTCTACCCGGTCAATTCCCGAGAGAATTTTGTATGTAGTGATCATGTCTCCCCGAGCTCCTCTGTCTTCCAGCGACGCGAGGTGCAGTTCCCTCAGCCTTGCCTCGTAACTCATACCTCTTGTGTGTGTGTGTGTACTCACCTAGTTGTTTTTGCGGGGGTTGAGTTCTGGCTCTTCGGCCCCGCCTTTCATCTATCAATCAACTGGATTAAGTGTGTGTGTGGGGAGGGGGGATAGAGGGGGAGAGGGGGAGGGGGGATAGAGGGGGAGGGGGGGAGGGGGGATGACCATTTCCGTGATAGGTTGTAGTGTATCGGGTGTAGGAAAGGAAGGGTAAGATAAGAGAGTTTACGACACACCACAACACTCTAGGTCCAAGAGAGGAGGGGGGTGTAGCCCCACAAGGGGGTGCACAACACCCCCAACATCCGAGAGGAGGGGGGTGTAGCCCCACAAGGGGGTGCACAACACCCCCAACATCCAAGTGCAGGTTGAGGGTGTAGAAGTTGTACTACACAAGGTGGGGGGGGAGAGGGGGTGTTAATGGCACACCCCCATTAATGCTCGTTAATGGCTAAACACCTCAAATGATATGGTGGAAGTGCTGATAGTCAAAATAGAGATCCTAAATGTAGTTGTTGTCCTTGTATATAAGTCACCGGAGGCAAACCCTCAGCAGTTTAAAGACCAACTAATGAAAATAGAGCACTGCTTGGAAAACCTCACAAATCCAGCTCCGAACATCATCCTGCTTGGGGACTTCAACCTACGGCACCTGAAATGGAAGCACCTGGCTAATACAGTAATATCAGAAAGAATACCAGGAAGTAGCCTAAATGAACAGGCACATGCAAATGACCTGCTACGGATGTGCGACAGGTTTGCCTTAAACCAGCAAATAGTAGAACCAACTAGGAAGGAGAACACGCTGGACCTCATTTTCACTAATAATGATGAGTTGATCGGGAACATAATGATTACAAATACCTGTTACTCAGACCACAACTTAATTGAAGTTCTGACAACCATGGGAAATGGACCTTCAAAACCAGTCCAGATTCCCGGTGGAGGAGATTTCAGCAAATTCAACTTCAATAATAATCGGATAAACTGGGAGCAAATAAACCAGGACTTCACAGAAATAAACTGGGAAGAACAGCTAGGAAATGCAAACCTGAACCAGTGCCTGGAAAAAATAAGCTTAGTAGCACTAGAAATATGTTCAAACCGCATATCCCTAAGAAAAAAGAGAAAGAGATGCAGATTGGAACGGGAACGTCGTTCCCTATATAGGCGAAGAAAACGAATCGCGGAACAACTTGAGAGTCGCACCCTATCTCAAGAACGGCGAAGAAGGTTAGGTAGAGAAATAGAAACAATTGAACTCAAGCTACAAGAATCATACAAAACCCAGGAGAGGCAAAGAGAGCAAAAGGCCATCAGTGAAATAGAGAGAAATCCGAAATATTTTTTCTCCTATGCAAAATCAAGATAAAAAACCACATCTAGTATCGGGCCCCTGCGAAAGGGAGATGGAACTTTCACAGATGACAACAAAGAAATGAGCGAGTTACTGAGGAAGCAGTACGACTCTGTTTTCAGTGAGCCATTAAATGCACTAAAGATTGATAACCCAAATGAATTTTTCATGGATATGATACCAACATCAAATCACATATCAGACGTCGCCCTATCCCCACTAGATTTTGAAGAAGCCATAAACAGTATGCCTATGCACTCTGCACCAGGCCCGGATTCTTGGAACTCCATATTCATCAAGAACTGTAAAAAAAACACTATCGCAGGCCCTTCACATTCTATGGAGACAAAGCCTAGATACTGGCGTTATCCCTAACATACTAAAAACAGCAGAGATAGCACCACTCCATAAAGGAGGAAATAAGGCAGAGGCAAAAAATTACAGACCGATAGCACTAACATCGCACATCATAAAAATTTTTGAGAGAGTGCTAAGAAGTAAGATCACAAAATACATGGAATCACAGCATCTCCATAACCCCGGACAACATGGTTTCAGAACAGGGCGCTCTTGCCTGTCGCAGTTGCTGGACCACTATGATATGGCATTAGATGCTATGGAAGACAAACAAAACGCTGATGTAATTTACACAGATTTCGCAAAAGCTTTTGATAAATGTGACCATGGTGTTATTGCACATAAAATGCGTTCAAAAGGAATTACCGGGAAAATAGGCAGATGGATCTACAATTTCCTGACTGACAGAACCCAATGTGTAATAGTCAAAATAAAATCCAGCCCATCAACCGTGAAGAGCTCAGTCCCCCAGGGTACTGTGCTTGCTCCAGTACTTTTTCTCATCCTCATATCGGACATAGACCAGAACACAACCTATAGCACTGTATCATCCTTTGCAGATGACACTAGGATTTTCATGAGAGTTGGCAACATAGAGGACACGGCAAACCTCCAATCAGATGTAGATCAGGTCTTTCTATGGGCTACAGAAAATAATATGGTATTCAACGAGGATAAGTTTCAGCTCATGCGCTACGGAAAAATTGAAAATATAAAAACAGAAACCACGTACAAAACGCAGGCAAATCATAACATAGAACGAAAAGGCAATGTAAAGGACCTGGGTGTACTCATGTCGGAAGACCTTACCTTTAAAGAACACAATAAAGTAGCCGTCGCAACTGCAAGAAAAATGACAGGTTGGATAACAAGAACTTTTCACACTAGAGATGCTATACCGATGATGATACTTTTCAAAACGCTTGTGCTCTCTAGAGTGGAGTACTGCTGCACAATGACAGCCCCTTTCAAAGCTGGAGAAATTGCTGACCTAGAGAGCGTGCAGAGATCCTTTACTGCTAGAATCCACTCAGTAAAACATCTAAATTACTGGGACCGACTAAAGAGCCTAAATCTGTACTCCCTTGAGCGCAGGCGGGAGAGATACATAATAATTTACACGTGGAAAATAATTGAGGGGCTGGTCCCAAACCTGCACACAGAAATAACACCACATGAGACCAGAAGACATGGCAGGATGTGCAGAATACCCCCGTTGAAGAGCAGAGGTGCAACAGGTACTCTGAGAGAGAACTCTATCAACATCAGAGGCCCGAGACTGTTCAACACGCTTCCACTACACATAAGGGGCATAACTGGCAAACCCCTCACAGTGTTCAAGAGAGAACTGGATAAGCACCTCCAAAGGATACCTGATCAACCAGGCTGTGACTCATACGTCAGGCTGCGAGCAGCCGCGTCTAACAGCCTGGTTGATCAGTCCAGCAACCAGGAGGCCTGGTCGACGACCGGGCCGCGGGGACACTAAGCCCCGGAAGCACCTCAAGGTAGGTAGGTAGCCCCCTAGGACAGGTCGACGGGGGGGCGGGGGGGTTTAGCCAGGGGTTGAGGTAAGGGGGTGCACGACCCCCCTTAACACCCCAGGCCAGGTGTAGGGGGTCCAGGGCCAGGTGTAGGGGTCCAGGAATGTGGCGGAGCAGTAAATTGTGAGGTTATCTCTACAAGTAATTATCCAAGACTCTCCACCAATGTCCCAGACATGTTTTCTGTTTTAGGATACGACACCACACCCTGCCTGTACACCTTCCTAGGTGTAGGGCAGGGTGTAGGGGAGAGTGTAGGGGAGGGTGTAGGGGAGGGAGAGTGTAGAGGAAGAGTGTAGGGGGTGTAGGGGAGAGTGTAAGGGAGGTAGTAGGGGAGAGTGTAAGGGAGGGTGTAGGGGGTGTAGGGGAGAGTGTAAGGGAGGTAGTAGGGGAGAGTGTAAGGGAGGGTGTAGGGGGTGTAGGGCAGGGTGTAGGGGGTGTAGGGTAGATACCTGCTTGATGGGGTTCTGGGAGTTCTTCTACTCCCCAAGCCCGGCCCGAGGCCAGGCTTGACTTGTGAGAGTTTGGTCCACCAGGCTGTTGCTTGGAGCGGCCCGCAGGGCCACATACCCACCACAGCCCGGATGATCCGGAACTTCTCTTAGAAAACAGTCCAGTTTTCTCTTGAAGATGTCCACGGTTGTTCCGGCAATATTTCTTATGCTCGCTGGGAGGACGTTGAACAACCGCGGACCTCTGATGTTTATACAGTGTTCTCTGATTGTGCCTATGGCACCTCTGCTCTTCACTGGTTCTATTCTGCATTTTCTTCCATATCGTTCACTCCAGTACGTTGTTATTTTACTGTGTAGATTTGGGACCTGACCCTCCATTATTTTCCATGCGTATATTATTTGGTATCTCTCTCGTCTCCTTTCTAGAGAGTACATTTGGAGAGCTTTGAGACGATCTCAATAATTTAGGTGCTTTATCGCGTCTATGTATGCCGTATATGTTCTCTGTATTCCCTCCATTTCAGCAATCTCTCCTGCTCTGAAGGGGGAAGTGAGTACTGAGCAGTACTCGAGACGGGACAACACAAGTGACTTGAAGAGTACAACCATTGTGATGGGATCCCTGGATTTGAAAGTTCTCGTAATCCATCCTATCATTTTTCTGGCTGTCGCAATATTTGCTTGGTTATGCTCTCTAAACGTTAGATCGTCGGACATCATTATTCCCAAATCCTTGACATGTTGTTTTTCTACTATGGGAAGATTCGATTGTGTTTTGTTCCCTGTGTTATGTTTCAGATCCTCATTTTTGCCGTACCTGAGTACCTGAACACACATTTATCACTGTTAAACATCATGTTATTTTCTGCTGCCCAATCGAAAACTTTGTTGACATCTGCTTGTAATTTTTCAATGTCTTTAGCAGAGGTAATTTTCATGCTGATTTTTGTGTCATCTGCGAAGTATGACACGAAGCTGTGACTTGTATTTTTGTCTATATCTGATATGAGAATAAGGAACAGCAGTGGTGCAAGGACTGTATCCTGAGGTACAGAGCTTTTAACATTGCTTGGACTCGATTTTGGAAGGTGTAGGGGGTGCAGGGAAGGGTGTAGGGGGTGGTGTAGGGGTGTAGAGAGTGTAGGGGAGGGTGTAGAGAGTGTAGGGGAGGGTGTAGGGGTGTAGGGGAGGGTGTAGAGAGTGTAGGGGAGGGTGTAGAGAGTGTAGGGGAGGGTGTAGAGAGTGTAGGGGAGGGTGTAGAGAGTGTAGGGGAGGGTGTAGAGAGTGTAGGGGAGGGTGTAGAGTGTGTAGGGGAGGGTGTAGAGAGTGTAGGGGAGGGTGTAGAGAGTGTAGGGGGAGGGTGTAGAGTGTGTAGGGGAGGGTGTAGAGAGAGTAGGGGAGGGTGTAGGGGGTGTAGGGGAGGATGTAGCTTGGACTCTCAGCCTCCACATACTATCTATATAGGCCTAGTTTCAAAACCGGTTACAATATGACCAGAAAACTACAATTATAGTTAATTGTTCAACAATATGTAAAAACCCAACATATTTTAAGTCATATCTTGAGGTTATCTTGAGATGATTTCGGAGCTTAGTGTCCCCGCGGCCCGGTCCTCGACCAGGCCTCCACCCCCAGGAAGCAGCCCGTGACAGCTGACTAACTCCCAGGTACCTATTTACTGCTAGGTAACAGGTGCATCAGGGTGAAAGAAACTATGCCCATTGTTTCTCTCCGGCGCCCAGGATCGAACCCGGGACCACAGGATCACGCGTCCACTGTTCTGTCCGCTCAGCCGCCGGTTCCCTACATCTGCAAAGTCAAACTCAAAGAGAGATGTCAATTGCAGACAACAATGTCAATTATTGCAATTATTAAGAAGTGAGGAAATTGCATCTTAATACAGCACATTCTCGTAACTTGGTTGCAATTTACAACTCCATAAACAATGCAAGTGTTTGGCTGTACCTGAAACATGCTAACCCAAGCAACCCACCTCACCTCTCGAGGCAGATGTTTCGAAAGCGTCAACATTACGGAGCTATATGTTGTACTTATCTTGAGGTTATCTTAAGATGATTTCGGGGCTTAGCGTCCTAGCGGCCCGGTCCTCGACCAGGCCTACTTTTCCTTACACATCCCCAGGAAGCAGCCCGTAGCAGATGTCTAATTCCCAGGTACCTATTTACTGCTAAGTGAACAGGGACATCATCAGGGTGAAAGAAACTCTACCCATTTATTTCCACCTCCACCGGAGATCGAACCCGAAACCTCAGGCCTACGAATCCAGAGCGATGTCCACTCAGCCGTCAGGTCTTGAGACGGTCCCGATAATTTCTGGTGTTTAACGTCTGTATGCCGTCCATATTCTCTGTATTCCCTCTATGCCTGATTCAGAAAGAATTTATAGTCAATAAAACCTTAAGGGTTGCCTCTGTGGTCAATATCCCGGCAATATAATTCTATTCTATTCAGGGGAAGGTGACATTATTGACCTCAGTGATGACCCTGATACGTCATCCTAGTAAAAAAAAAACTCGTTTAGTGCAGGTGGTTGGGCTTTGTACCTCACGACTTCCTTCATCCTAGGTAAAACAGCGACTTATAAAACATCCTAGGTGTATAAAATGTATACATGTGTAAAATGTATACCTGTATAAAATGTATACCTATATAAAATGATACCTGTTTAAAATGTATACCTCTTGATACCTGCTTGATGGGGTTCTGGGAGTTCTTCTACTCCCCAAGCCCGGCCCGAGGCCAGGCTCGACTTGTGAGAATTTAGTCCACCAGGCTGTTGCCTGGAGCGGCCCGCAGGCCCACATACCCACCACAGCCCGGTTGGTCCGGCACTCCTTGGAAGAAACTATCTAGTTTCCTCTTGAAGATGTCCACGGTTGTTCCTGCAATATTTCTTATGCTCGCTGGGAGGACGTTGAACAACCGCGGACCTCTGATGTTTATACAGTGTTCTCTGATTGTGCCAATGGCACCTCTGCTCTTCACTGGTTCTATTCTGCATTTTCTTCCATGTCGTTCACTCCAGTACGTTGTTATTTTACTGTGTAGATTTGGGACCTGTCCCTCCAGTATTTTCCACGTGTATATTATTTTATATCTCTCTCTCTCTCGTCTCCTTTCTAGTGAATACATTTGGAGAGCTTTGAGACGATCCCAATAATTTAAGTGCTTTATCGCGTCTATGCGTGCCGTATATGTTCTCTGTACTCCCTCTATTTCAGCAATCTCTCCTGCTCTGAAGGAGAAAGTGAGTACTGAGCAGTACTCAAGACGGGACAACACAAGTGACTTGAAGAGTACAACCATTGTGATGGGATACCTGGATTTGAAAGTTCTCGTAATCCATCCTATCATCTTTCTGGCTGACGCAATATTTGCTTGGTTATGCTTCTTAGACGTTAGGTCGTCGGACATCATTATTCCCAAATCCTTGACATACTGTTTTCCTACTATGGGCAGATTTGATTGTGTTTTGTACCCTGTATTATGTTTAAGGTCCTCATTTTTACCGTACCTGAGTACCTGGAAATAATCACTGTTCAACATCATGTTATGATACCTGAATCATGTTATGTATACCTGTGTAAAAATGTATACCTATACAAAATGATACCTGTATATAATACCTGTATAAAATGGCAAAACCATATTATTACTTTGCTATATAATACCTGAAATCCTTGCACTGTATCCATATTTCGCTTCAGTAGATAAGTGACATATGAGATTAAGAAACAAGTAGTGTATTGTGAAGACAAATAATAAACAGCAGCTCCAACCACTGGGCGTGGACGGTAGGGCGATGGTCTTGCTTCATGCAGGTCGGCGTTCAATCCCGGCCATCCAAGTGGTTGGGCACCATTCTTTCCCCTCCGTCCCATCCCAAATCCTTATCCTGACCCCTTCCCTGTGCTATATAGTCGTAATGGGGTGGCACTTTCTCCTGATAATTCCCTTCCCCTATAACTCTGTTATATCTCCATTGCTCAAGACAATTGTGTATTAGCGATATATATATTTGTATATATATATATATATATTTGTATATATATATATATATATATATATATATATATATATATATATATATATATATATATATATTAATAATTAATAACATTAAAAATTCTAACACGAATCTTTTCAATATTTCTTACGTTTTTCTTCACTATCGAGGGTAATTGGAAAATTAACTCTCCAAAATTATTTATTTATTTCTGGCCTGACGCCTGAAGGCGTTCCATAATGCTTATTTTATTTTCAAAGACTAGTTTACACATAAAATACATCATACTTATACTCGTTTTGGGTGAGGTGATATGGCACAAATGTTTTGGGTGAGGTGACAAAAATATGAAAGAATTCGAATCAAATCAAATGGGTATAATCAAATGGGTATAATCAAATGGGTATAAATTGGATATGAAAAACATAAGAATTTAAGTAACTGCAGAAGGCCTATTGGCCCATACATCCTCTTGCTGCTTCTATGTTGGTTCGGGGTCTTGAAGTGGGTAGAATGTAGTTGTGCATTGACTGTTGATTGCTGGATACCTGATGGCTTCGTACGTGGATGTACATGTGCATCCGATTGAGTAGACGTATAGATGATTGAGGGAAGATGTACAGGCTTCGTACGTTGGGCCCTTAAATGCTGGCACCTCTGTCAATCTTCCACACACATAGGGGCCCTTAGTCTGACAGCTGAGTGGATAGCGCTCGGGATTCGTATAGTCCCGTGATCCGAGGATCGATCCCCGGCGTTAGCGGAAACAAATGGGCAGAGTTTCTTTTACCCTGATGCCCCTGTTCACCTAGCAGTAAATAGGTAGCTGCTAGTTTGACAACTGCTACGGGCTGCTTCCTGGGGGACGTGTGTGTGTACAAATGTTGACAGTTGAGAGCCGGGCCGAAGGAGCCAGAGCTCAACCCCCGCAAGCACAACTAGGTGAGTACATATTGCAGTAAATGAAGCGACCATTACAATATACTCCTCTTGAGAGGTTATCTTGAGATGATTTCGGGGCTTAGTGTCCCCGCGGCCCGGTCCTCGACCAGGCCTCCAGGAAGCAGCCCGTGACAGCTGACTAACTCCCAGGTACTTATTTACTGCTAGGTAACAGGGGCATCAAGATGAAAGAAACTCTGCCCATTGTTTCTCGCCGGCGCCCGGGATCGAACCCGGGACCACATGATCACGCGTCCAGTGTTCTGTCCGCTCAGCCACCAGCTGAAAAATCCCACAAGAAATCCTACAAGAAATCCTACGAGAAATCCTACAAGAAGTCCTACAAGAAATCCTACAAGAAGTCCTACAAGAAATCCAATCCTCTTTCCCAAAGGTATTTCAGCATCGCTCAGCACCTATGACAAAAATAGGAACATTAAACAACGTTTGGTGCTGACCACACTTGTAGGTAAACTCCTGTTCTTTACCTGCGGCCAGGTACACAGTCATTAAGAATTTTATCGTCTCCTTTAAGGCAGAACAAACTCTGAGAGAGAGAAAAATGCTTGGAGTGCCTTCAGGCTCCCCCCCCCCCCCCGGGAGGGATTAGACGCCAAGCACGCACTAATCAACACTTATATTCTTCTACACATCAACACAGAGGTGAGTGAAAGGTCTGTACAGGGAAATTTGCATCATGTACCTGATCAACCAGGCTGTGATTCATACGTCACAGCCGCGTTCAACTGCCTGGTTAACCAGTCCAGCAACCAGGAGGCCTGGTTGGGGACCGGGCCACGGGGTCGTTGAGGCTCCGAAATCATCGCAAGGTAACCGCAAGGTAAGGTACGCATTTGTGTGTGTGTGCTATATCTATTGAGAACATTGATTTGTTTTAGGTGGCAACCCATTGGACTGGTTGGTGTAGCGACGGCCGGGATTTTTGCAGGTCGGCGTTCGATCCCCCGATGATTGTTACTGGTACTGAAGGTGATGATTAGAACTAATGAAAACAGATACAATAACACACCAGACTGCCGCTAGCTGTTAATCCTGGGCGCCAGAGAGCATCAACATCCCCAGCACAAACAGTTTGATAAGTCACTCACACAAGACACACTCCACCACAGCCAAGTGGCTCTCAACATTAGTACACAAAAGACCACCTCATAAGATGGCCTCAAGTCACACTTGTGAAGAATACTGGATTACAAAAGTGCTTTTTTATTTTTATTATTTTTTTTTTGCTGGCGTCTTGACTCCTACTGCAAGAAAAAAAAAAATAGTGGTCTAACTACCTCTAACAATCTAAAGAGACAAGGATGACAACTGCTCTTGTCTGAATTGTATGACAAATGATCGTCCGCGCACGCGCACTGGAGTGAAAATCTTGTTAGTTTAGTTCATTTATTATGCACCCCATACCCATCTTGTGGGCGGTAGTGGAAAGGGTTACAGAGGCACATAATGGGCTCAGGGACTCAACCCCACAATTCATTTAGCTAAGCAAGTTACAATCTTGATGAGCTAGTTACAAAATTCAGTCTAAGTCGTCACATCAACAATGGGTTCAAAATCTTGTTTACAGCCAAATGTTGTGCAAACAGAGCCCCATACCCCCCCCCCACCTTTGAATGGCACCCTTGGTTGTACACCACTGGCACCCCTGGTGTGGCTTGGTAAGAAAAATCTATCATAACTGGTATGATACTTGTTTAATACTCAAGTATAAAACAAAGAAAATACAGAATTGAACCAGTGAAGAGCAGAGGTGCCATAGGCACCATCAGAGAACACTGTATAAACATCAGAGGTGCCGCGGTTGTTCAACATCCTCCCAGCGAGCATAAGAAATATTGAACACAAATGAACATCTTCAAGAGAAAACTACCATATATTTTCTACCATATATTACAAATAATATTTTTCTTATTTTATTATAAAAAAATAAATAATACAATTAAATAAAAATGTTAGTAAATTTTTTTAGTACAGTATTAAATGAATAAAATAAAATTGGCGGGAAAATGGGGTGAGAATGGCTGGAAAATGGCGGGAAAATAGGGGGTGAAGGGGCCCTTGGCTCTACGGCCGCCTGCCTCTCAACACTATAATAAGGGGCTACTGAGGGTGTCACCCCTTGTTAGTGTAGTGTAGGCTGACACCTCCCCCCCCCACCTTTCCCCCTCCCTGGGAAGGGGGGAGGAGGGAAGGAGAGAGAGAGAGAGAGAGAGAGAGAGAGAGAGAGAGAGAGAGAGAGAGAGAGAGAGAGAGAGAGAGAGAGAGAGAGAGAGAGAGAGAGAGAGAGAGAGAGACAGAGACAGAGACAGAGACAGACAGACAGACAGACAGACAGACAGACAGACAGACAGACAGACAGACAGACAGACAGACAGACAGACAGTTAACAACAACAGCATCATCAATCACAACCAATAAAGACTTCAATCACCATCTCAGCCATCAACCAGCACACGTCACTAAAGGCTTTACAAACACCCAACCACCACAACATTATGCCTCCTCCCCCCCCCCCAACACTGCCCCAGCTCCCCCTCTCCCCCAACACACATACCCCCAGGAACAGACATATTGCCTATTTACTCCCCAAACACTTCGGGTCCGTCGAAATCATTTGAATTTTGTCGTTAACATATTACGAGTAGGAAGAAGATTTTTGCTTTCACTGTATGCAAAATATTATTTGCATATCGTGCCCAATTACACCATGTGCACCGTTCACAGTCGAGCGTAGACACGTTCCTGTGGCTGATATATATGCACAGTACACAGTCTGCTTACTTTACTTAATGTATTGTACACCCCAAAACCCATCCTGTGGGTGGTAGTGGACCCCATACCCATCCTGTGGGTGGTAGTGGACCCCATACCTATCCTGTGGGTGGTAGTGGACCCCATACCCATCCTGTGGGTGGTAGTGGACCCCAAACCCATCCTGTGGGTGGTAGTGGACCCATACCCATCCTGTGGGTGGTAGTGGACCCCAAAACCCATCCTGTGGGTGGTAGTGGACCCCAAACCCATCCTGTGGGTGGTAGTGGACCCATACCCATCCTGTGGGTGGTAGTGGACCCCAAAACCCATCCTGTGGGTGGTAGTGGACCCATACCCATCCTGTGGGTGGTAGTGGACCCCAAAACCCATCCTGTGGGTGGTAGTGGACCCCATACCCATCCTGTGGTGGTAGTGGACCCCATAACCATCCTGTGGGTGGTAGTGGACCCCATACCCATACTGTGGGTGGTAGTGGACCCCATACCCATACTGTGGGCGGTAGTGGACTCCATACCCATCCTGTGGTGGTAGTGGACCCCATACCCATCCTGTGGTGGTAGTGGACCCCATACCCATCCTGTGGGTGGTAGTGGACCCCATACCCATCCTGTAGTGGTAGTGGACCCCATTCCCATCCTGTGGGTGGTAGTGGGCCCCATATTCATCCTGTGGGTGTTAGTGGACCCCATACCCATCCTGTGGGTGGTAGTGGGGTCCCATACCCATCCTGTGGGTGGTAGTGGGGTCCCATACCCATCCTGTGGGTGGTAGTGGACTCCATACCCATCCTGTGGGTGGTAGTGGACCCCATACCCATCCTGTGGGTGGTAGTGGACCCAATACCCATCCTGTGGGTGGTAGTGAACCCCATACCCATCCTATGGGTGGTAGTGGACCCCATACCCATCCTGTGGGCGGTAGTGGACCCCATACCCATCCTGTGGGCGGTAGTGGACCCTATACCCATCCTGTGAGTGGTAGTGGACCCCATACCCATCCTGTGGGGTGGTAGTGGACGCCATACCCATCCTGTGGGCGGTAGTGGGCCCCATATCCATCCTGTGGGTGGTAGTGGACCCCATACCCATCCTGTGGGCGGTAGTGGACCCCATGCCCATCCTGTGGGTGGTAGTGGACCCCATACCCATCCTGTGGGCGGTAGTGGGCCCCATATCCATCCTGTGGGCGGTAGTGGACCCCATACCCATCCTGTGGGCGGTAGTGGACCCCATACCCATCCTGTGGGTGGTAGTGGACCCCATACCCATCCTGTGTGTGGTAGTGGGTCCCATACCCATCCTGTGTGTGGTAGTGGGTCCCATACCCATCCTGTGGGTGGTAGTGGACCCCATACCCATCCTGTGTGTGGTAGTGGGTCCCATACCCATCCTGTGAGTAGTAGTGAACCCCATGTCCATCCTATGGGTGGTAGTGGATCCCATACCCATCCTGTGGGTGGTAGTGGACCCCATACCCATTCTGTGGGTGGTAGTGGACCCCATACCCATCCTGTGGGTGGTAGTGGACCCCATACCCATCCTGTGGGTGGTAGTGGACCCCATACCCATCCTGTGGGTGGTAGTGGGCCCCATACCCATCCTGTGAGTGGTAGTGAACCACCACATGAGGACGGGCTGTGTTTATGAATGCATCTGTGGGGTCGACCGCTGGATGTAATGGACTTAGAGTCGAGGACAGGCTGTGTGTAAACTGTTATTCATTCATAAACAGCGGGTTTGGCGTGTGGATGGAATGGACTTTGGGTCTTTGTTTGGAGGAGGGGCTGAACCAGCCTAGCCTTAGGGACGGGTTATGAAACGAATGGGTGAAAATGGGGGAGTGAGGGGGGGGGGATGATACAAGACTGAAAACCCAGAACTATTAACCCAAATACCCAATAGGGACCCTCCCTGACAGACGGTGTGGGCCTCCACCCACTCACAATACACAGAGGAACGTGCTTAGTATGTGTTGATTCTCAGGTCAAGTGTGTGCGGGGGATAATGTGGGTATGTCAGCAGGTCAAACACTGTGTTGCGAGGGAAGGGGGGGGAGGCCGCTGCCAACTCTGCCAACACAAGCTGGACAGAAGAGTGTTGTACGCAGCGTTCAAGATCATCAGAGTGTTGGCGCGGTGGAAATACTTCACGACATAAAACAGGTGAATTTGTGTGTTGGTTCGCGCACCGCGCACGGCCCCCTTGGTGTCAACGGTTAACTAGACTCTCCTTCAACCATGTAATTCTTCACTTACGAAACATGTACATCTTTTCTTAATCATGGCGGCTTTGTTTACGTTTATTAAATAGTACATGAGCGCCGAAACGCGACGAGGTTGTTTATCCCAGCCCGTCCTTGTAAACAAAGGCCCAAAGTCCATTCCATCCACCCGCCAAACCCCCAGTAAATAAATGAAAAATGGTTTACACACGACTCACAACTGATGACGTCCGAACACTTCCGGAACAAGTGCTTCACTGACGACTTGTGTTCGAACCACAACGCTGTAAATGCTTCACCCACGTACTGCAAATACAAATAATCGCCAACAGAACCTAAACACCTAACTTAACCTATGCCTATATATGCACAATATGCTAATATATTATAATATTAATTATTATTTGAGAAAATTCCGGTTTTGAATGAACATCATGTTCAAATTTATGAATGCGTCTGTGGGGTCGACCGCTGGATGGAATGAACTTGATATGAGGACAGGTTGGTTTATAATCAATGATAACCCTAATCTAATTATTAAAGTTTCTAGGAGGAGTGGTGGCGGCATTTATTTATTACTACACAAGTAGCCTTATTAACCACCCAGGCTGTAATTGATTACAGAGATATCTTTAACACCTTGGTCATTTCTCCCCTCTTTCCCCTGATAACTGGGGTGAGGATTTTCCGCTGAGGGCGGACTCTTGCCAGTTCTTATGGGATTATAAATACAATTAATACAGCCTTAGCATTATAAATTAATAGCAACCGTTATAAGGGTTAGAAACAAACGGAACATGCACAGTTCCTCGTCCTCAACCACTTGGGCTGGACGGTAGAGCGACGGTCTCGCCTGATGCAGGTCGGCGTTCAATCCCCCGACCGTCCATTAAGTGATTGGGGCACCATTCCTTCCCCCCGTCCCATCCCAAATCCTTATCCTGACCCCTTCCCAGTGATATATAGTCGTAATGACTTGGCGCTTTACCTTATACTTCAATTCAATTCCCTCCTTCTCCTCTCACCCTCACTCCCTCTCACCCTTCACTCCCTCTCACCCTCACTCCCTCTCACCCTTCACTCCCTCTCACCCTCACTCCCTCTCACCCTTCACTCCCTCTCACCCTCACTCCCTCTCACCCTTCACTCCCTCTCACCCTCACTCCCTCTCACCCTCACTCCCTCACTCACCTGTTGCAGGCACCAATCACGGTCCCTTGTGATCACCACTCACCTGTAAGCCAAACACAGAGTTAGAACACATGGACAATAACAGATATTTCATCATTTCTGCTTCCCAGAGCACTAATAAGCTTATATTACAGTATATCTGGTGTGATGTAGAAGAAAAAACTTAAAATTTGATGTAATAATTGGTAAACAAATTTAAAAAAAATTTCACCAAATTTTTTTAAAAATTAGTAAACAAAAATTTGAGGTTATAGATAAAAAAAGTGCATCAGTAACTAGGTTGGGATAACATAAATTAATTACAATTATTAAACATCTTGTTACTACATCCTCATTCAAGCTTTGCATAATTACCTGTGAGTAATGAGATGAGATTTTGAAGGAAATTATAAAAAAAAAATTATGAATATAAAATTGGATGGTAAGATGAAAAAAATCCTCACTGGGCAGGAACTGATCGATGATGCACACGCACTGTGCATGTGCCTCTTCAACAATCATGTGCATCAACTTGTGAGAGTTTGGTCCACCAGGCTGTTGCTTGGAGCGGCCCGCAGGGCCACATACCCACCACAGCCCGGTTGGTCCGGCACTTCTTGAGGAAACTATCTAGTTTCCTCTTGAAGATGTCCACGGTTGTTCCGGCAATATTTCTTATGCTTGCTGGGAGGACGTTGAACAACCGCGGACCTCTGATGTTTATACAGTGTTCTCTGATTGTGTCTATGGCACCCAAATCAGGTATCAATGTTGGTGAGTATCCAGTCATTAGGATATTCACACTTGCCAGTATGAGGTACCTGGAGCTTTGTAATGCCTTTACGCTCTGCAGATATCCTCAGAACAGATATCATCTGTTCATGAGGATATCCTCAAAATGTACCCAATGTATGAGTAGGCCTTCGACATGGGAATTTTAGTATCACATAGTATCACTCTTGACACACACACACACACACACACACACACACACACACACACACACACACACACACACACACACACACACACACACACACACACACAGAAGCAAAAGAAGAATCCGTGGTTTAACAGGACATATATGGAAGCAAAGGAGCTAAACAAAAGGGCATGATACCTGGTTGATACCTGGTTGATGGGGTTCTGGGAGTTCTTCTACTCCCCAAGCCCGGCCCGAGGCCAGGCTCGACTTGTGAGAGTTTGGTCCACCAGGCTGTTGCTTGGAGCGGCCCGCAGGGCCACGTACCCACCACAGCCCGGCTGATCCGGAACTTCTCTTAGAAAACCGTCCAGTTTTCTCTTGAAGATGTCCACGGTTGTTCCGGCAATATTTCTTATGCTCGCTGGGAGGACGTTGAACAACCGCGGACCTCTGATGTTTATACAGTGCTCTCTGATTGTGCCTATGGCACCTCTGCTCTTCACAGGTTCAATCTTGCATTTTCTTCCATATCGTTCACTCCAGTACGTTGTTATTTTACTGTGTAGATTTGGGACCTGACCCTCCAGTATTTCCCATGTGTATATTATTTGGTATCTCTCTCGTCTCCTTTCTAGAGAGTACATTTGGAGAGCTTTGAGACGATCCCAATAATTTAGGTGTTTTATCTCGTCTATGCGTGCCGTATATGTTCTCTGTATTCCCTCTATTTCAGCAATCTCTCCTGCTCTGAAGGGGGAAGTGAGTACTGAGCAGTACTCGAGACGGGACAGCACAAGTGACTTGAAGAGTACAACCATTGTGATGGGATCCCTGGATTTAAAAGTTCTCGTAATCCATCCTATCATCTTTCTGGCTGACGCAATATTTGCTTGGTTATGCTCCCTAAACGTTAGATCGTCGGACATCATTATTCCCAAATCCTTGACATGCTGTTTTTCTACTATGGGAAGATTCGATTGTGTTTTGTACCCTGTATTATGTTTCAGATCCTCATTTTTGCCGTACCTGAGTACCTGAAATTTATCACTGTTAAACATCATGTTATTTTCTGTTGCCCAATCGAAAACTTTGTTGACATCTGCTTGTAGTTTTTCAATGTCTTCAGCAGAGGTAATTTTCATGCTGATTTTTGTGTCATCTGCGAAGGACGACATGCAAAGGACATGGAGGAACTTCCGGAATAACTGAACACCAGAAAGCAGAGAGCGATACCAAAGAACCAGGAATGAGTATGTTAGTGTGAGAAGGGAAGCAGAGAAAAGTTATGAAAATGATATAGCAAGCAAAGCCAAGACCGATCCAAAGTTACTCCACAGTCACATCAGGAGGAAAACAACAGTGAAAGAACAGGTATTGAAACTTAGAACAGGCGAGGACAGGTATACAGAGAATGACAAAGAGGTGTGTGAGGAACTCAACAAGAGGTTCCAGGAGGTCTTCACAATAGAACATGGTGAGGTCACTGTGCTAGGAGAGGGGGCAGTAAACCAGGCGGCCTTGGAAGGGATCGAAATTACGAGAGATTAGGTCAAGAGACACCTGTTGGATCTGGATGTGAGAAAGGCTGTTGGTCCAGACGGGATCTCACCATGGGTATTGAAAGAGTGTGCAGAGGTACTCTGCTTGCCACTCTCCATAGTGTATAGTAGGTCACTGGAGACAGGAGACCTACCAGAAATATGGAAGACGGCTAATGTAGTCCCAATATACAAAAAGGATGACAGACAAGAGGCACTGAACTACAGGCCAGTGTCCTTAACTTGTACACCATGTAAGGTGATGGAGAAGATCGTGAGAAAAAACCTGGTAACACATCTGGAGAGAAGGTACTTCGTGACAAATCACCAACATGGGTTCAGGGAAGGTAAATCTTGCCTTACTGGCTTAATAGAATTCTACGATCAGGTGACAAAGATTAAGCAAGAAAGAGAAGGCTGGGCAGACTGCCTTTTTTTGGACTGACGGAAAGCCTTTGATACAGTCCCCCATAAGAGGCTGGTACATAAGCTGGAGAGACAGGCAGGAGTAAGTGGTAAAGTGCTCCAGTGGATAAGGGAATACCTAAGCAATAGGAAGCAAAGAGTTACGGTGAGGGGTGAGACCTCAGATTGGCGTGGAGTCACCAGTGGAGTCCCACAGGGCTCTGTACTCGGGCCTATCCTGTTTCTGATATACGTTAACGATCTCCCGGAGGGTATAGACTCATTCCTCTCAATGTTTGCTGACGATGCCAAAATTATGAGAATGATTAAGACAGAGGAGGACTGCTTGAGGCTTCAAGAAGATCTAGACAAACTAAAGGAATGGTCGAACAAATGGTTGTTAGAGATTAACCCAAGCAAATGTAATGTAATGAAGATAGGTGTAGGGAGCAGGAGGCCAGTTACAAGGTATCATTTGGGAGATGAAATTCTACACGAGTCAGAGAGAGAGAAAGATCTGGGGGTTGATATCACGTCAAACCTATCCCCTGAAGCCCATATCAAGAGGATAACATCAGCAGCATATGCCAGGTTAGCTAACATAAGAACGGCATTTAGACACTTGTGCAAGGAATCATTCAGAACTTTGTATACCACCTATGTCAGACCAATCCTGGAGTATGCAGCCCCAGCATGGAGTCCATATCTAGTCAAGCATAAGACCAAACTGGAAAAAGTTCAAAGGCTTGCCACCAGACTAGTACCCGGGCTGAGAGGTATGAGCTACGAGGAGAGACTACGGGAATTAAACCTCACGTCGCAAGAAGACAGAAGAGTTAGGGGGGACATGATCACCACGTACAAGATTCTCAGAGGAATTGACAGGGTTGATAAAGACAGGCTGTTTAACACAAGGGGCACACGCACTAGGGGACACAGGTGGAAACTGAGTGCCCAAATGAGCCACAGAGATATTAGAAAGAATTTTTTAGTGTCAGAGTAGTTGACAAATGGAATGCACTAGGAAGTGATGTGGTGGAGGCTGACTCCATACACAGTTTCAAATGTAGATATGATAGAGCCCAGTAGGCTCAGGAACCTGTACATTAGTTGATTGACAGTTGAGAGGCGGGACCAAAGAGCCAGAGCTCAACCCCCGCAAACAAAACTAGGTGAGTACACACACACACACACACACACACACACACACACACACACACACACACACACTATTCCACGATAGTCTCCAGGATAGTCCCAGGAGAGTCCCAGGATAGTTTAGGACGACTTGGTAACTACCACAACCACTAGTCCTGTCCACACTTGTGCAATCACCATCCCTGCTATCCACGCCACAATGGCCCCTATCCACGCCCACCAAGAATGGCGTGGGCGCGGCGCCCGCCCCAGGGCGGCGTGGGCGGCCAGTCCATTAATACCTGCTCTCAAGTGCAGGTAATTACTGACTATGGGTACCGCGGCTGGATCTAAACACTGGATGGGATGGGTGCGTGGGAGGGTTGGAGGGTGGGTGGGGCGCGTGGGAGGGTGGGTGGGAGATAGGTCAGCAGAAAAAGTCTCTCCTCTCAGGTCAAGGGTCAACGTGGGTGTGGTGGAGATGGGCGGGCGAACTGGAGAATGGTCAGCTTGATAATGGCGCCTGCACTCGTGTGGGCATTAATATGGGCGTGGTGTGGGGGTGGGGGGTGTTAAGTGGAGGTGTGGGCGGGGTGGGAGTGGATGTGTGGGCGGGATGGGGGTAGAGGTGTGGGCGGGGTGGGGGTGGAGGTGTGGGCGGGGTGGGGGTGGAGGTGTGGGCGGGGTGCGGGTGGAGGTGTGGGCGGGGTGGGGGTGAAGGTGTGGGCGTGGAGTGGGTGGAGGTGTGGGCGGGGTGGGGGTGAAGGTGTGGGCGTGGAGTGGGTGGAGGTGTGGGCGGGGTGGGGGTGAAGGTGTGGGCGTGGAGTGGGTGGAAGTGTGGGCGGGGTCCCCAATAACTGGTAAGCTGCAGGAAACTGAGAGCTAGACAAGAATGATAGTGAGGTAACTGACTGGTGAGAGAATGATAGTGAGGTAACTGACTGGTGAGAGAACGATAGTGAGGCAACTGACTGGTGAGAGAACGATAGTGAGGCAACTGACTGGTGAGAGAATGATAGTGAGGTAACTGACTGGTGAGAGAACGATAGTGAGGTAACAGACTGGTGAGAGAATGATAGTGAGGTAACTGACTGGTGAGAGAACGATAGTGAGGTAACAGACTGGTGAGAGAATGATAGTGAGGCAACTGACTGGTGAGAGAACGATAGTGAGGTAACAGACTGGTGAGAGAATGATAGTGAGGCAACTGACTGGTGAGAGAACGATAGTGAGGTAACAGACTGGTGAGAGAATGATAGTGAGGTAACTGACTGGTGAGAGAACGATAGTGAGGTAACAGACTGGTGAGAGAATGATAGTGAGGTAACTGACTGGTGAGAGAACGATAGTAAGATAGTTGACAAATTTATAGGACTCGTGAAACAACGTTGCTATTATACAATGGGCTCGAACTCGCGTCCCTGGAAAACTCTCCAGGCACTAAGCTCACCATCCTTCAGACGGTAGTGTGTGTGTGCCTGAGAAGTCTAAGGCAGCGTGTTCGATCCCCTTATATAACTCCCATATTGACTCATAGGTAAATATGATATATTCTCCTGGTATCATTATGCTTATATCAGCTATATTGCAAATTGCATTAACAGCATTCTACATCTAAACATGAATGGTGAGGCTGGTGAGTGTGTGGTGAGGCTGGTGAGTGTGTGGTGAGGCTGGTGAGTGTGTGGTGAGGCTGGTGAGTGTGTGGTGAGGCTGGTGAGTGTGTGGTGAGGCTGGTGAGTGTGTGGTGAGGCTGGTGAGTGTGTGGTGAGGCTGGTGAGTGTGTGGTGAGGCTGGTGAGTTCGTGGTGAGGCTGGTGAGTGCGTCTGGTAAGTGCGTCTGGTGAGTGTGTGTGGTGAGAGGGCCTCTATCAGCAGCTGATGATGGACCATAAGAGTAAACATGAGTCTGGCATCTGGAGCCATCAACAACAACTTGATGACATGAGTGAGTGAGTGAGTGAGTGAGTGAGTGAGTGAGTGAGTGAGTGAGTGAGTGAGTGAGTGAGTGAGTGAGTGAGTGAGTGGGTGAGTGAGTGAGTGAGTGAGTGGGTGAGTAAGTGAGTGAGTGAGTGTGTAACACCCAGGACCTCCCCCCCCCCCTTTAGAGTTCACACCCAGGGAAGCCTTCTTCAAGAGGTCAGCCCAGATGACCTCCGGTTCATCTTGTATATTAAAAAAATTCCTGGGTTAGTCTTAGTCAGCATTGTTTCAAGTATGTAATATTTCATGCAAGGAAATTAGACTCCAGATTCTTATGTGTAAACATCCCTGGATCTCCCCCTTTTGGCCAGGTCAGAGGTCAGTCACATGTAATTAATAACTCCTCTCTTGAAGAGTGTATGGTGAATGTCAAACAAGCTTTTTGAAATATTTCTTGAGTGTTTGTACACTCTTGGTGGGTAGCAACAGCAGATCTCCCCCTCCCCCTGTGGGGGTTTTATATAGAGGTCCTTTAGGGACTTAGGGAACACAGAGTGCGGGACACCGGGGTCCAGAGAGGGCTGTGAAGATCATCTCAGCCAGGGAGAGACAGATATCTTAAGGTAATGTGTGTGATCTCTGAGTTTTTGTTCCATGTCCAAATTTCTTAACTTTTTGCCAGTGTTAGAGTAGGATTTATAAGTGGTGATTGACATAATTTTGGTCTTTAATAAATCATGTTAAATTTCCCGTCTGTGTCAATTGTTGAATCCTCTTAGCCTTTTGGATATAGTGGCTGACAACCGTTTTCATAATTAATGACAGTCATAGAAAGTACTCTCCAAGTCAAGCAATGTTTCTTGCCTCGTTGCTTGATATAGTTTCAATGGTCAAAGGCAGATGGTGGCAGCGTATTTCATCCTGTGTTAGCATCTCCTTGTTGGCAGTGTACTTTGTAGTCCCGGTGTAACCATCATATGTCAGCCCATAACAGTGTTACCAAGTGCAACCAATGGGGAAGTGTTACTCAGGATAAGTAGTGTTTACATTATTAGTTTAGCGTTCCATTATAGTGGTGCATTTTAGAGTGGCGGTACACTTAAGGGTGGTGTTACAAGTGAGTGAGTGAGTGAGTGAGTGAGTGAGTGAGTGAGTGAGTGAGTGAGTGAGTGGGTGGGTGAGTGAGTATCCACACCCCTACACGTTGCAGTGAGTGCGAGAGAACGGTTGCTTTTAGTAAGACAACACTCCCCCCCCCCCCTTCTCACAGCCCCCCCTAAAACCCCCTCCAACCCCCCCCCCCTAAAACCCCTCTCTCTCCCCCCACCCTCCCTTACTCCCCACCTCACCTCTCACCCAAAATAACCCCCCCCCTTCCTGGGGCTATTATTCCCCCCCCCCCCCTCCCCTTCCCTCGCGCTAATATTGACCATCAAACACTGTGAGGATCCTCACAGACCATGGGCTTTCTCACCCCCCCCCCTCTCCCCCTCTCCAACCCCCCCCATCCCAAACATACCTTTCAGACCCCATTCCACTTTCGGTTACTTCTCTGTCCACCTTTCTCCGTCTGTCTGTCTCTGGTTCTTACATTTATTAGTCATACTTTCTAGCATCTATGTTATTTTTTTTTCGGTTGATTGTGACACTTAAGTGTAGACTTCCGCACGGTGGTGATAGTGGTGGTGGTGATGGTGGTGGAGGTGGTGGTGGTGGTGGTGGTGATAGTGGTGGTGGTGATGGTGATAGTGGTGGTGGTGGTGGTGGTGGTGATAGTGGTGAAGGTGGTAGTGGTGGTGGTGGAGGTGGTAGTGGTGGTGGTGATGGTGGTGGTGATGGTGATAGTGGTGGTGGTGATGGTGATAGAGGTGGTGGTGGTGGTGATAGTGGTGATGGTGGTGAAGGTGGTAGTGGTGGTGGTGGTGGTGGTGGTGATGGTGATAGTGGTGGTGGTGATGGTGATAGTGGTGGTGGTGGTGGTGGTGGTGATAGTGGTGATGGTGGTGAAGGTGGTAGTGGTGGTGGTGGTGGTGGTGATGGTGATAGTGGTGATAGTGGTGGTGGTGATGGTGATAGTGGTGGAGGTGGTGGTGGTGATAGTGGTGATAGTGGTGGTGGTGATGGTGATAGAGGTGGAGGTGGTGGTGGTGATGGTGATAGTGGTGATAGTGGTGGTGGTGATGGTGATAGTGGTGGAGGTGGTGGTGGTGGTGATGGTGATAGTGGTGATAGTGGTGGTGGTGATGGTGATAGAGGTGGAGGTGGTGGTGGTGGTGATGGTGATAGTGGTGATGGTGATAGAGGTGGAGGTGGTGGTGGTGATGGTGATAGTGGTGGTAGTGGTGATGGTGATAGAGGTGGAGGTGGTGGTGGTGATGGTGATAGTGGTGATGGTGATAGAGGTGGAGGTGGTGGTGGTGATGGTGATAGTGGTGATATTGGTGGAGGTGATGGTGATAGAGGTGGAGGTGGTGGTGGTGATGGTGATAGAGGTGGAGGTGGTGGTGGTGATGGTGATAGTGGTGATAGTGGTGGAGGTGATGGTGGCTACCAGGGTAACAGTGATGACAAGATCCGCTGAACAGACCCGGGACGTCCATTTTACGGTTCGAGTACTGGATTTTTACCGCCACCTTGAGCCTTTGGGTATACCTGGA
>NC_091175.1:19889128-20016628 GCF_040958095.1 Procambarus clarkii
CCTGGTGATTACCTGGTCTGTGGAACTCCCTAGTAACTCCAGCAAAAACGCATGCAGTTCTCCCTTTACATTTCCTGCTGTTTGAATAATATTTTTACAATTCGTTAACAGGAGGTTGAAGAGTCGAGGATCTCTGATGTCTAGGACATGTTCTCTTATCGTGCCATGGTGTTGAACCAGCAATATCTGACATAAATGACTGATATAAAGATGATAGAGAACCGGACACGATGATAGATAACTGGACAAGATGATAGATAACTAGACAAGATGATAGATAACTGGACAAGATGATAGATAACTGGACAAGATGATAGATAACTGGACAAGAGACATGGAAGCTCTCTCTCTCTCTCTCTCTCTCTCTCTCTCTCTCCTCTCTCTCTCTCTCTCTCTCTCTCTCTATCTCTCTCTCTCTCTCTCTCTATCTCTGTCTGTCTGTCTGTCTCTCTCTCTCTCTCTCTCTCTCTCTCTCTCTCTCTCTCTCTCTCTCTCTCTCTCTCTCTCTCTCTGTCTCTCTCTCTGTCTCTCTCTCTATCTATCTCTCTCTCTCTCTCTCTGTCTCTCTCTCTGTCTCTCTCTCTCTCTCTCTCTCTCTCTCTCTCTCTCTCTCTCTCTCTCTCTCTCTCTCTCTCTCTCTCTATCTCTATCTCTCTCTCTCTCTCTCTCTCTGTCTCTCTCTCTGTCTCTCTCTCTCTCTCTCTCTCTCTCTCTCTCTCTCTCTCTCTCTCTCTCTCTCTCTCTCTCTCTGTCTCTCTCTCTGTCTCTCTCTCTCTCTCTCTCTCTCTCTCTCTCTCTCTCTCTCTCTCCTCTCTCTCTCTCTCTCTCTCTCTCTCTCTCTCTCTGTCTCTCTCTCTATCTATCTCTCTCTCTCTCTCTCTGTCTCTCTCTCTCTCTCTCTCTCTCTCTCTCTCTCTCTCTCTCTCTCTCTCTGTCTCTCTCTCTCTCTCTCTCTCTCTCTCTCTCTCTCTCTCCTCTCTCTCTCTCTCTCTCTCTCTCTCTCTCTCTCTCTGTCTCTCTCTCTATCTATCTCTCTCTCTCTCTCTCTGTCTCTCTCTCTCTCTCTCTCTCTCTCTCTCTCTCTCTCTCTCTCTCTCTCTCTCTCTCTCTCTCTCTCTCTCTCTCTCTATCTATCTATCTCTCTGTCTCTCTCTGTCTCTCTCTCTGTCTCTCTCTCTATCTATCTCTCTCTCTCTCTCTCTGTCTCTCTCTCTGTCTCTCTCTCTCTCTCTCTCTCTCTCTCTCTCTCTCTCTCTCTCTCTCTCTCTCTCTCTCTCTCTCTCTCTCTCTCTCTCTCTCTCTCTATCTCTCTCTCTCTCTCTCTCTCCCTTCTGCCTCCTCACCACATCCTTAGCCCCCCCCCCTTTCTCAGACTAACCATTTTTTTGAGAAGTTGTACTTCCCATAACAGCTGAATACTATAACCTGTTGAGGGTCCATATTAATAAAGGTCCTCAATCTTCCTCTCGATATCTCACACTAGAAACAAGCAACTCTTTCCGTCAGACTTGGTGGCCTTGGTGTCCACACAGCTTCCCAGATTGCCTTACCAACCGTCGTATCCTCCTCCACGGCATCTATTGCCTTGCTCAAGAAAATCCTGGAGCATACCTGGGAAGGGTTTTGGGAGTTCTTCTCCCCCAGAGCCCGCCCTGGGGCACAGGCTCAACTTATTCTACATGATAACCTTGGAGGGTTTAGCAGGGGTTCGTGACCCGACCTTCAAATATAGCATTGTTAAGCGGGACTTCCTTGTAATGCTAGTATCCAAGCTAGGCTCATTCAAAAGCCAATAAGCAATCCAGGTGGGACAGAACCATCATGGAGAAAGGTTGAAGAGTCGAGGATCTCTGATGTCTAGGACATGTTCTCTTATCGTGGCCATGGTGTTGAACCAGAAATATCTGACATAAATGACTGATATAAAGATGTTAGATTACCGGACAAGATGATAGATAACTGGACAAGATGATAGATAACTGGACAAAATGATAGATAACTAGACAAGATGATAGATAACTAGACAAGATGATAGATAACTAGACAAGATGATAGATAACTAGTCAAGATGATAGATAACTAGACAAGATGATAGATAACTAGACAAGATGATAGATAACTAGTCAAGATGATAGATAACTAGACAAGATGATAGGAGCCTTAGCTGCGACATTGTCTGAGGCTCCAAACATTGTGATTACATATCCCGGTCGGCCGAGCGGACAGCACGCTGGACTTGTGATCCTGTGGTCCTGGGTTCGATCCCGGGCGCCGGCGAGAAACAATTGGCAGAGTTTCTTTCACCTTATGCCCCTGTTATCTAGTAGTACAATAGGTACCTGGGTGTTAGTCAGCTGTCACGGGCTGCTTCCTGGGGGTGGAGGCCTGGTCGAGGACCGGGCCGCGGGGACACTAAAAAGCCCCGAAATCATCTCAAGATAACCTCAAGATGCCATGGGTTACGTTTAGGTTATTCCCATGTCTGCAACATTATTCCCATGTCTGCAACATTATTCCCATGTCTGCAACATTATTCCCATGTCTGCAACATTATTCCCATGTATGCAACATTATTCCCATGTCTGCAACATGCATACGCCTCAAGCCCTGTATTGCAGGGGCCTGAGTCACGAAGCAGTTACGCAAGCACTTACGAACCTGTACATCTTTTCTCGATCTTTGGCGGCTTTGTTTACAATTATTAAACAGTTGATGAGCTCCGAAGCACCAGGAGGCTGTTTATAACCAAAACAACAGTTGATTGGCAAGTTTTCATGCTTGTAAACTGTTTCATAAATGTAACCAAAGCCGTCAAAGATTGAGGAAAGATGTACACGTTCGTATGTACTTGCGTAACTGCTTCGTGAATCTGGCCCCAGGTTACTAATATGCACAGCACAAACATACTGAAGTGAAAGATATGGTACGAAATGTACAAAGAGAGCTAGTGAAGAGCAAAGGTGCCATAGAGTGGAGAACAAAGGTGCCATAGTCACAATCAGAGAACTGTGCATGAACATCAGAGGTCCACCGGCTGTTCAATAGCAACCAAATAAACAAGAGAAATATTGCCAAGTCCAGGCGTCGTGGATGGTACCTACCTCACATTCCTAAACCGACTTCAGGTTAATTACTAGAACCGGTATCATTACCACCGGTACCATCGCGGGTACCACCACCACCACCGGTACCACCACCACCACCTGTATCACCACCACCACCGGTACCACCACCACCGGTACCACCACCACCACCTGTACCACCACCACCACCGGTACCACCACCACCACCGGTACCACCACCACCACCGGTACCACCACCACCACCTGTACCACCACCACCGGTACCACCACCACCACCGGTACCACCACCACCACCGGTACCACCACCACCACCTGTACCACCACCACCACCGATACCACCACCACCACCGGTACCACCACCACCACCTGTACCACCACCACCACCTGTACCACCACCACCTGTACCACCACCACGGGTACCAACCCCCCCCCCCACACACCTGACTTTGAAAACGTCGTGAATAACGCACTAATGACCTCACAACCTTCCTTAAGTGAAGAGCCGCCGACCCTCAGTCATCCCACTAAATACGTCGCATTTTTTACGCAATCGACCAATTAGCAAAAGTACAAAGCACCGCAAAATTGACGTATTCTTCGCCTCGTCCTCGTGACGTCAGGTGGGGGTTGCTTGGGCTCGAACTATAGGCAAAACCGTTGCCTTTTTTACGCTTCTGGTTAGGTAAAACGATTACATTTCTTACGTAGCGGCGGTACACAAGATGAACACAGATATGTGATAACTTCAACACGTCTATCAGAGTCTATCATAGTCTATCAGAGCGATATGGTGAGCAATGATTACGCCCAGATCCTATAAGTTGCTTTTACGTTCTATGATGTGACTGCATTCTATACGTGGTTCCCGTTTTCTATATCTTGGGTGCTTTAATTTATATTAAAACGTCGTATTTTTAACGGAAATGATCGATTCTGTCAAAAATATACGACGCGTTAGGTAAGAGGATTGTTTAGGCTTACGCAGGTGTGATATATAACAGGTTTGTAGTCTTTTACTACATATATATATATATATATATATATATATATATATATATATATATATATATATATATATATATATGGCCATTTGTTTATATATGTGACTAGCACCTATATCCAGGGTGATTGAGAAATGGTAACACAGTGTCTATAACTGGTCATTACTCATCCACGAAGATCACAAATCCATCCTTACTCCCCATTCCCTAGGAGACCAGCCCCCCCCCATCACAGGAGACCAGCCCCCCCCATCACAGGAGACCAGCCCCCCCCATCACAGGAGACCAGCCCCCCCCCCATCACAGGAGACCAGCCCCCCCCCATCACAGGAGACCAGCCCCCCCCCCCCCATCACAGGAGACCAGCCCCCCCCATCACAGGAGACCAGCCCCCCCCCATAACAGGAGACCAGCCCCCCCCATCACAGGAGACCAGCCCCCCCATCACAGGAGACCAGCCCCCCCCATCACAGGAGACCAGCCCCCCCCCATCACAGGAGACCAGCCCCCCCATCACAGGAGACCAGCCCCCCCCATCACAGGAGACCAGCCCCCCCATCACAGGAGACCAGCCCCCCCCCCATCACAGGAGACCAGCCCCCCCATCACAGGAGACCAGCCCCCCCCCATCACAGGAGACCAGCCCCCCCATCACAGGAGACCAGCCCCCCCCCATCACAGGAGACCAGCCCCCCCCATCACAGGAGACCAGCCCCCCCCCCCCATCACAGGAGACCAGCCCCCCCCATCACAGGAGACCAGCCCCCCCCATCACAGGAGACCAGCCCCCCCCCATCACAGGAGACCAGCCCCCCCATCACAGGAGACCAGCCCCCCCCATCACAGGAGACCAGCCCCCCCCATCACAGGAGACCAGCCCCCCATCACAGGAGACCAGCCCCCCTCCCATCACAGGAGACCAGCCCCCCCCCATCACAGGAGACCAGCCCCCCCCATCACAGGAGACCAGCCCCCCCCATCACAGGAGACCAGCCCCCCCCATCACAGGAGACCAGCCCCCCCCATCACAGGAGACCAACGACACCCCCCATCACAGGAGACCAGCCCCCCCCATCACAGGAGACCAGCCCCCCCCCCATCACAGGAGACCAGCCCCCCCCATCACAGGAGACCAGCCCCCCCCCATCACAGGAGACCAGCCCCCCCCATCACAGGAGACCAGCCCCCCCCCCATCACAGGAGACCAGCCCCCCCCATCACAGGAGACCAGCCCCCCCCCCATCACAGGAGACCAGCCCCCCCATCACAGGAGACCAGCCCCCCCCCATCACAGGAGACCAGCCCCCCCATCACAGGAGACCAGCCCCCCCCCCATCACAGGAGACCAGCCCCCCCCATCACAGGAGACCAGCCCCCCCCATCACAGGAGACCAGCCCCCCCCCCCATCACAGGAGACCAGCCCCCCCCATCACAGGAGACCAGCCCCCCCCCCATCACAGGAGACCAGCCCCCCCATCACAGGAGACCAGCCCCCCCCATCACAGGAGACCAGCCCCCCCCATCACAGGAGACCAGCCCCCCATCACAGGAGACCAGCCCCCCCCCCATCACAGGAGACCAGCCCCCCCCCATCACAGGAGACCAGCCCCCCCATCACAGGAGACCAGCCCCCCCCATCACAGGAGACCAGCCCCCCCCCCATCACAGGAGACCAGCCCCCCCCCCATCACAGGAGACCAACGACACCCCCCATCACAGGAGACCAGCCCCCCCCATCACAGGAGACCAGCCCCCCCCCCATCACAGGAGACCAGCCCCCCCATCACAGGAGACCAGCCCCCCCCCCCATCACAGGAGACCAGCCCCCCCCCCATCACAGGAGACCAGCCCCCCCCCCATCACAGGAGACCAGCCCCCCCCCATCACAGGAGACCAGCCCCCCCCCCATCACAGGAGACCAGCCCCCCCCCATCACAGGAGACCAGCCCCCCCCATCACAGGAGACCAGCCCCCCCCATCACAGGAGACCAGCCCCCCCCATCACAGGAGACCAGCCCCCTCATCACAGGAGACCAGCCCCCCCCATCACAGGAGACCAGCCCCCCCCCCCATCACAGGAGACCAGCCCCCCCATCACAGGAGACCAGCCCCCCCATCACAGGAGACCAGCCCCCCCATCACAGGAGACCAGCCCCCCCCCATCACAGGAGACCAGCCCCCCCCCCATCACAGGAGACCAGCCCCCGCATCACAGGAGACCAGCCCCCCCCCCCATCACAGGAGACCAGCCCCCCCCCATCACAGGAGACCAGCCCCCCCCATCACAGGAGACCAGCCCCCCCCCCATCACAGGAGACCAGCCCCCCCCCATCACAGGAGACCAACGACACCCCCTCCCCTCCCCACCATTACAGTCACACTATACAAGATCACCCATTATCCCTTCAGATTACTGGCCCTATCACCTACATCAGCACCACCAACCCATCTGCAGCGGCGGCAATGACAACATCACCCCCATTACTCAATAATTATACACGATTTTATTCATACAAAAATACAATTAATTTATTCTGGAGCGGTTATAACTAATAAACCCTAGGCACGCCTCCTGTGGTTCTTACTGAACCCACAACATGGAACCAGTTTTAGCTAAGACTAAGCCTAAGACGAGGGAAGCTCCTGGAGACGCTTATCTTCCCTTCTAATGCCTAAACTCACAAATTCCTTCAGATAAATTCAGCAAAAATATTTTTACCTGCGAAATTATTGAATTTAATTAGTGATATATCGATTAATTTAACTACCAAAGTCTGCACTATTTGTAATATATATAAATTATAATGTTATGAATCTCGGCCAACTGACTGTGGTGATGATAGACGTGTTTCTCAAAACCAAAGGTTTTTGGTGATATTTGGAACAATTCAAATTATGAAAATATACTGGCGGTTATGAATGTACTCACAGAGGTTGGTGTTAGTTTCTGAGAGGGTGGGAGGCTCGTATCTGTGGGTGGGAGGGTGGTCAGGAGAGAATAGTCACTCAGGATATACCAGAGTAGACTCAGAGTGGCACATCTCCGCGCAGGAAGACGTGAAATCTGTTTGCAAGTGCATCAGAGTGCAGAAAGCCAGTGCGAAGAGTCCTATATTCCTTCTGATTGGATTTAAGTGCAGCATGCTTGGCATCCACGGGGAAGCTGACGTTGGTAGCAGAGTTACACTGCCACGATGACTGCTGAAGGTCTAGTGGATTATTAAACAGGTCGAATTAAAGCATTCACACCATAGAAGAGCCAGACTGTCCACTAATTTGTTGACGGTGTAGACGATGAAGATGGGACAGCAGCCAGCCAGGAGGAGTCAGCTCGGGACCCAAGAGCTCAGTTCCAACCGTCGAGAGATGTATATGTATGTATTCAAGCCACCTCCCTACCCATCATGTGTCGCCATATGCTATTGGATCCGGCATCTGTGCTGTGTTGCCATTGGTCAGCTCAGAGACCTGGCAGTGCTCCAAAATACCTGGGTGGTACCTGTAGAAGGTTCTGAGAGTTCTTCCTGATCCCGGGCTGGGGCCAGGTTCGCCGTGTGATAACTTGGTCCAACAGGCTGTTGGTTGGAGCTGACTATAAGCCCACATATCCACTACAGCCTGCTTGGTCTGACACTTCTTGCAAGAATGTATCTAATCTATTCTGCACATAGCTGACATGTGTTGTTCTATCAGACAAGAGATAGAACATGCCATTAAGTTCCTTGGACATCAAGTTAATCCACTGCGTTTAATTCAATATATCAGAATTCGCCTTTGAATTGTGACAGTGGCTATAATCCAGTTATGTTACTTGAGTAACACAGAACTGTAGAGCCCTCACAAGGAACTGTAGAGCCCTCACAAGGAACTGTAGAGCCCTCACAAGGAACTGTAGAGCCCTCACAAGGAACTGTAGAGCCCTCACAAGGAACTGTAGAGCCCTCACAAGGAACTGTAGAGCCCTCACAAGGAACTGTAGAGCCCTCACAAGGAACTGTAGAGCCCTCACAAGGAACTGTAGAGCCCTCACAAGGAACTGTAGAGCCCTCACAAGGAACTGTAGAGCCCTCACAAGGAACTGTAGAGCCCTCACAAGGAACTGTAGAGCCCTCACAAGGAACTGTAGAGCCCTCACAAGGAACTGTAGAGCCCTCACAAGGAACTGTAGAGCCCTCACAAGGAACTGTAGAGCCCTCACAAGGAACTGTAGAGCCCTCACAAGGAACTGTAGAGCCCTCACAAGGAACTGTAGAGCCCTCACAAGGAACTGTAGAGCCCTCACAAGGAACTGTAGAGCCCTCACAAGGAACTGTAGAGCCCTCACAAGGAACTGTAGAGCCCTCACAAGGAACTGTAGAGCCCTCACAAGGAACTGTAGAGCCCTCACAAGGAACTGTAGAGCCCTCACAAGGAACTGTAGAGCCCTCACAAGGAACTGTAGAGCCCTCACAAGGAACTGTAGAGCCCTCACAAGGCACTGTAGAGCCCTCACAAGGCACTGTAGAGCCCTCACAAGGAACTGTAGAGCCCTCACAAGGCACTGTAGAGCCCTCACAAGGCACTGTAGAGCCCTCACAAGGAACTGTAGAGCCCTCACAAGGAACTGTAGAGCCCTCACAAGGAACTGTAGAGCCCTCACAAGGCACTGTAGAGCCCTCACAAGGCACTGTAGAGCCCTCACAAGGAACTGTAGAGCCCTCACAAGGCACTGTAGAGCCCTCACAAGGCACTGTAGAGCCCTCACAAGGAACTGTAGAGCCCTCACAAGGAACTGTAGAGCCCTCACAAGGAACTGTAGAGCCCTCACAAGGAACTGTAGAGCCCTCACAAGGCACTGTAGAGCCCTCACAAGGAACGTGCTTTAAAAAAATAAAATGTGGTCGGGTTGGGTGTAAAAACCCTGGTTGGGCACGGGTCTGAGGCCTCTAGAACCTTCCAGAGAACACAGTAGCGTTCTGGCGTGGTCAGCATTTGTACCATCGTGGCCGAGTCGGTTAAGACAGGCATCTGGGAATGACCAGATCGCAGTTCAAGTCATTATATTGCATCAAAATGATTTTCATCTATATATCATGCCAGTGACATTGCATTGCAAAGGTGCGTTACTTTCCAACAACCATCAGCCGCCGGTGTGTTCTGATGCCGGCGTCCTTAGCCGCCACCGCTGTACCATATTGCGTCTACATCCACGCACACGCACATGCACACCTCATACATATCATGCACTGTCCTGGGCTGTGCCAGCATAAATCCTGTGCATCATTCTCAGCCTTACTCTCTCTCACAAGTCAAGCCTGGCCTCGGGCCGGGCTTGGAGGAAGTAGAAGAACTCCCAGAACCCCATCAAGCAGGTATCAAACAGGTACGGTAAGTACAAACCTTACTGTTTAATGAACAAATCCACAAGGGCCGTGACGAGGATTCGAACCTACGTCCGAGAGCATCCCAGACGCTGCCTTAATCGACTGAGCTATGACATGATACCTGCTTGATGGGGTTCTGGGAGTTCTTCTACTCCCCAAGCTCGGCCCGAGGTCAGGCTTGACTTGTGAGAGTTTGGTCCACCAGGCTGTTGCTTGGAGCGGCCCGCAGGTTGCAACCTGCTCTCGCACAAGACAGCACATATATGACTTATTGCTTATAGTCACTATTTCGCTTATAAATAAGTATATATGTGACATATTCCAAGCCATATTTTTTTCAAGGCACTAACTTTTTCCCTCAGTTTTATTAAACAATAGAGATTTTATACAAAATTTGGCAATATTCTGAGTTACTTTACAATTTATTTAAATATTTTAGTTTTGTTTTATTATTTTTATAAAACTGTATTATAAATATAGGTATAGGTTCAGTATCAATTGTAATATCTTAACATACTAAGAAGGTTAGGTTAGGTTGTGGTTTTCTATTCAGCTTTTCAAGGTAAACTCAAATATTCATAATAAATTAGTATATCACATATGCACCGATTCATAAGCAAGATATTGACTATAAGAAAGTGCGAGAACGGGTTGCAGGCCCACATACCCACCACAGCCCGGCTGATCCGGAACTTCTCATAGAAAACAGTCCAGTTTTCTCTTGAAGATGTCCACGGTTGTTCCGGCAATATTTCTTATAGTCGCTGGGAGGACGTTGAACAACCGCGGACCTCATGGTATAAGAATTGCAACCAGAAATTCTACTGAATTTACTTGGACCCTGCAGCCTCTCCGAGACACAAACCATTTGATGCATCACGCTATTGTGATTTACATTGTGATTTACACTGTGATTTACATTGTGATTTACATTGTGATTTACATTGTGATTTACATTGTGATTTACACTGTGATTTACATTGTGATTTACATTGTGATTTACGTGTCTTACTGTTTAATTGTCATACTGTGTGTTAACCTCCTTGATCATTGCCAGTGAGTCACACCTGCTCAACACCTGCAACAGGTGTGGGTTCGAGGTGAGGCTCAGATACAACAGAAAATACATGTTTATCTGTGTTACACTTGTCATAGTACATATAATTGTACACACATGACACATCTGTACTTGGAAGGGGTTCCAGGAGTTATTCTACTCCCCAAGGGTAGACACAGACACACCTGGCCTGAGGTCAGGTGTGTCTTGTGAGAGTTTGGTCCACCAGGCTGCTGCTTGGAGCGGCCCGCAGGCCCACAGGCCCACCACAGCCTGGTTGGTCCGGTGCTTCTTGAAGAAAATTGTCCATTTTTTCTTAAAGAAGTCTATTTTGTTCCGGTAATATTTTTTATATATGTTGAGATGCTGCTTGTTTTTTGTGCGCAAAGGCCAGGTGTGTAGGGCCAGGTGTGTGGCGCCAGGTGTGTAGAGCCAGGTGTGTAGCGCCAGGTGTGTAGGGCCAGGTGTGTGGGGCCAGGTGTGTAGGGCCAGGTGTGTAGGGCCAGGTGTGTAGGGCCAGGTGTGTAGCGCCAGGTGTGTAGGGCCAGGTGTGTGGGGCCAGGTGTGTAGGGCCAGGTGTGTAGGGCCAGGTGTGTAGGGCCAGGTGTGTAGCGCCAGGTGTGTAGCGCCAGGTGTGTGGGGCCAGGTGTGTAGCGCCAGGTGTGTAGGGCCAGGTGTGTGGGGCCAGGTGTGTAGGGCCAGGTGTGTAGGGCCAGGTGTGTAGGGCCAGGTGTGTAGGGCCAGGTGTGTAGCGCCAGGTATGTGGGACCAGGTACTCACCTAGTTGTGTTTGCGGGGGTTGAGCTCTGGCTCTTTGGTCCCGCCTCTCAACCGTCAATCAACAGGTGTACAGATTCCTGAGCCTTTTGGGCTCTATCATATCTACACTTGAAACTGTGTATGGAGTCAGCCTCCACCACATTGCTTCCTAATGCATTCCATTTGTCAACCACTCTGACACTAAAAAAGTTCTTTCTCTGTGGCTCATTTGGGCACTCAGTTTCCACCTGTGTCCCCTTGTGCGTGTTCCCCTTGTGTTAAATAGCCTGTCTTTATCTACCCTATCAATTCCCTTCAGAATCTTGAATGTGGTGATCATGTCCCCCCCTAACTCTTCTGTCTTCCAGCGAAGTGAGGTTTAATTCCCGTAGTCTCTCCTCGTAGCTCATACCTCTCAGCTCGGGTACTAGTCTAGTGGCAAACCTTTGAACCTTTTCCACTTTAGTCTTATCCTTGACTAGATATGGACTCCATGCTGGGGCTGCATACTCCAGGATTGGCCTGACATATGTGGTATACAAAGTTCTGAATGATTATTTACACAAGTTTCTGAATGCCGTTCGTATGTTGGCCAGCCTGGCATATGCCGCTGATGTTATCCGTTTGATATGTGCTGCAGGAGACAGGTCTGGCGTGATATCAACCCCCAAGTCTTTTTCCTTCTCTGACTCCTGAAGAATTTCCTCTCCCAGATGATACCTTGTATCTGGCCTCCTGCTCCCTACACCTATCTTCATTACATTACATTTGGTTGGGTTAAACTCTAACAACCATTTGTTCGACCATTTCTTCAGCTTGTCTAGGTCTTCTTGAAGCCTCAAACAGTCCTCTTCTGTCTTAATCCTTCTCATAATTTTAGCATCGCCCGCAAACATTGAGAAAAATGAATCGATACCCTCCGGGAGATCATTTACATATATCAGAAACAAGATAGGACCGAGTACAGAGCCCTGTGGGACTCCACTGGTGACTTCACGCCAATCGGAGGTCTCACCCCTCACCGTAACTCTCTGCTTCCTATTGCTTAGATACTCCCTTATCCACTGGAGCACCTTACCAGCTACACCTGCCTGTCTCTCCAGCTTATGTACCAGCCTCTTATGCGGTACTGTGTCAAAGGCTTTCCGACAATAAAAGAAAATGCAGTCCGCCCAGCCCTCTCTTTCTTGCTTAATCTTTGTCACCTGATCGTAGAATTCTATCAAGCCTGTAAGGCAAGATTTACCCTCCCTGAACCCATGTTGGCGATTTGTCACGAAGTCCCTTCTCTCCAGATGTGTTACCAGGTTTTTTCTCACGATCTTCTCCATCACCTTGCATGGTATACAAGTCAAGGATACTGGCCTGTAGTTCAGTGCCTCTTGCCTGTCGCCCTTTTTGTATATTGGGACCATATTCGCCGTCTTCCATATTTCTGGTAGGTCTCCCGTCTCCAGTGACTTACTATACACTATGGAGAGTGGCAAGCAAAGTGCCTCTGCACACTCTTTCAGTATCCATGGTGAGATCCCATCTGGACCAACAGCCTTTCTAACATCCAGATCTTGCAGGTGTCTCTTGACCTCCTCTCTCGTAATTTCGAACTCTTCCAAGGCCGCCTGGTTTACCTCTCTTTCTCCTAGCACAGTGACCTCACCTTGTTCTGTTGTGAAGACCTCCTGGAACCTCTTGTTGAGTTCTTCACACACCTCTCTGTCATTCTCTGTATACCTGTCCTCGCCTGTTCGAAGTTTCAATACCTGTTCTTGTGTGTAGGGCCAGGTGTGTAGGGCCAGGTGTGTAGGGTCAGGTGTATAGGGCCAGGTGTACAGGGGTGGGTGTATAGGGCCAGGTGTATAGGGCCAGGTGTATAGGGCCAGGTGTATACGGCCAGGTGTATAAGGCCAGGTGTACAGGGGTGGGTGTATAGGGCCAGGTGAATAAGGCCAGGTGTATAGGGCCAGGTGTGTAGGGCCAGTTGTGTAGGGCCAGGTGTATAGGGTCAGGTGTATAGGGCCAGGTGTATAGGGCAAGGTGTGTAGGGCCAGTTGTGTAGGGCCAGGTGTATGGGGCCAGGTGTGTAGGGCCAGGTGTATAGGGCCAGCTGTATAGAGCCAGGTGTGTAGAGCCAGGTGTATATGACCAGGTGTGAAGGCCAGGTGTATAGAGACTTTGTATACATCCAATACATTAACCCACAGCGTCACCCTACACACTCACACCTGAATCTTACCTGCAGGGGGTCTCGAGAGTCCTCCCCCCGAGATACACACCCTCGCCCTACGGCTCACAAACTCAGGTATACACCAGGTACACTCTACGTATACCCCAAGATATACTAAAAGGTATACTCCGCGAGCATTTAGGCGTCGACCGTCGACTTAAGAGAGGATGCTGGAAGTCACAAAAGAGAGGTCAGGGAACAATGCTGTGAAGGGAAGGGAAAGGGAAGGGGGGTAATGGGAGAGGTAAGGGGGCCCCTTCCCACACTCTCCCACAGGTGAGGGAGGGGCAAGCGCTAAGCCAGGTGGGCGCGGACAAAGTTACCGGGGCCGCGGGCGTTAATGGTCGTTCGGGATAAAGACACGGACGTGATTCGTCGACAGTGAACCAACAGCCAATTTCACAGCTGGCGATCAGCATCCGTCACTGTGATGAGCGACGCGTGGACGTAGACCACTGCGGTACAGGACCCCATAGGTTGGTCTACTGGTCGTACGTTCAGAGTTCGCTCTAGTTAATAGAGCAGTCTTGGAGTATATTGATACTAGAGCAGCTATGGAACTTAGGCGCACTAGAGCAGCTATGGAACTTAGGTGCACTAGAGGAGCTATTGAACTTATTCGCACTTGAGCAGCTATGGAACTTAGGCGCACTAGAGCAGCTATGGAACTTAGGCGCACTAGAGCAGCTATGGAACTTAGGCGCACTAGAGCAGCTATGGAACTTAGGTGCACTAGAGCAGCTATGGAACTTAGGCGCACTAGAGCAGCTATGGAACTTAGGTGCACTAGAGCAGCTATGGAACTTAGGTGCACTAGAGCAGCTATGGAACTTAGGTGCACTAGAGCAGCTATGGAACTTAGGTGCACTAGAGCAGCTATGGAACTTAGGTGCACTAGAGCAGCTATGGAACTTAGGTGCACTAGAGCAGCTATGGAACTTAGGCGCACTAGAGCAGCTATGGAACTTAGGTGCACTAGAGCAGCTATGGAACTTAGGTGCACTAGAGCAGCTATGGAACTTAGGTGCACTAGAGCAGCTATGGAACTTAGGTGCACTAGAGCAGCTATAGAACTTAGGCGCACTAGAGCAGCTATGGAACTTAGGCGCACTAGAGCAGCTATGGAACTTAGGTGCACTAGAGCAGCTATGGAACTTAGGTGCACTAGAGCAGCTATGGAACTTAGGTGCACTAGAGCAGCTATAGAACTTAGGCGCACTAGAGCAGCTATGGAACTTAGGTGCACTAGAGCAGCTATGGAACTTAGGTGCACTAGAGCAGCTATGGAACTTAGGTGCACTAGAGCAGCTATAGAACTTAGGCGCACTAGAGCAGCTATGGAACTTAGGCGCACTAGAGCAGCTATGGAACTTAGGTGCACTAGAGCAGCTATGGAACTTAGGTGCACTAGAGCAGCTATGGAACTTAGGCGCACTAGAGCAGCTATAGAACTTAGGCGCACTAGAGCAGCTATGGAACTTAGGTGCACTAGAGCCATCTTGGAATATATTAACACTAGAGCAGTGACTCCCAATTTGTTTGTTTGTTTCAAATGGTTTCATTGTTTATGAATAGGTCAGGTTAAATCCTAATTGTTTTATAACGAAAACCAACAAATTACTCAACAATATACTACACATCACCCAACAACAATAACAACATACAAATTATCAAACAAAAACATTTAAAGTAGCCGACATAAAACAAAAAAATTGCGAACAAAGAAGACATCAGCCGTCAACAAGGCCCCACTAACGGGGTCAAAAAACACGTGTTAGCCACCGGTTAAAACACCTGCACCGGCAACCTGCAAGAAACACGCCAAACTGTGCAACAACTGCACAATATCAGTTAGCAACTGGTCAGGAATCATGTCAACTTGACCGTTGTCTGCAATGGTGTTCAGGCCAGCGGCAGTTGGCGCTCACACACACACACACACACACACACACACACACACACACACACACACACACACACACACACACACACACACACACACACTGGGGTGTGTGTGTGTGTGTGTGTGTGGTGTGGGAAAAAAAAAAAGTAGTTAGTAAACAGTTGATTGACAGTTGAGAGGCGGGCCGAAAAAGCCGAGGTCAACCCCATCAAGCACAACTAAGTGAATACAGGCAAACAGTAGTGCCCAATCAGTTACGGCCTCCCGGGCCACGCTGGCCGTCAGAGGCCTCCACGCCAGCCGTCCATCAGAGCGTCTCACCTCCTCCCAACACGTCACGACCGCAAATTAACTCCTGCTGGTAAGGCAAGATTACCAATTTTCGTGCTGAAAAAAAAGCTTCTTGGTGTTTGGTGTGTTACTACCAGACGGGCTGTAGGGGGGGGGGAGGTCTTAGGGTGTGTGTGTGTGTGTGTGTGTGTGTGTGTGTGTGTGTGTGTGTGTGTGTGTGTGTGTGTGTGTGTGTGTGTGTACTCACCTAGTTGTGCTTGCGGGGGTTGAGCTCTGGCTCTTTGGTCCCGCCTCTCAACTGTCAATCAACTGGTGTACAGGTTCCTGAGCCTACTATATTATATATATATATATATATATATATATATATATATATATATATATATATATATATATATATATATATATATATATATATATATATATATATATATATATATATAAACACAATTTCTGACTTTTCTTGGCGCCCTGCTCACCTCAAGCGTCAAGACAACCTCCTCCACTTGACGCATCAACAAGCCACTTACCACACCAATTACCGGACGTAAAGAGCAGCGAGCAGCCACGCGCGCTGTGAAGACGCTCCCCGTGCTGGGGTACACGGTTTATATGTTAACTTGTACCACATGCCAGTCACTGTGGCGTTGGCGCCACCGTGAATGTCACGCTTCTGTACACCTGCTTGATGGGGTTCTGGGAGTTCTTCTACTCCCCCCATGCCCGGTTCGAGGCCAGGCTTGACTTGTGAGAGTTTGGTTCACCAGGCTGTTGCTTGATGCCTGCTTGATGGGGTTCTGGGAGTTCTTCTACTCCTCTAATCACCAGGGAAGGCTGGCCACAGACAATCACCAGGGAAGGCTGGCCACAGACAATCACCAGGGAAGGCTGGCCACAGACAATCACCAGGGAAGACTGGCCACAGACAATCACCAGGGGAGGATGGCCACAGACAATCACCAGGGTAGGCTGGCCACAGACAATCACCAGGGAAGGTTGGCCACAGACAATCACCAGGGTAGGCTGGCCACAGACAATCACCAGGGAAGGCTGGCCACAGACAATCACCAGGGCAGGCTGGCCACAGACAATCACCAGGGAAGGTTGGCCACAGACAATCACCAGGGAAGGTTGGCCACAGACAATCACCAGGGAAGGCTGGCCACAGACAATCACCAGGGAAGGCTGGCCACAGACAATCACACGGGAAGGCTGGCCACAGACAATCACCAGGGAAGGCTGGCCACAGACAATCACCAGGGAAGGCTGGCCACAGACAATCACCAGGGAAGGCTGGCCACAGACAATCACCAGGGTAGGCTGGCCACAGACAATCACCAGGGAAGGTTAGCCACAGACAATCACCAGGGTAGGCTGGCCACAGACAATCACCAGGGAAGGCTGGCCACAGACAATCACCAGGGCAGGCTGGCCACAGACAATCACCAGGGAAGGTTGGCCACAGACAATCACCAGGGAAGGTTGGCCACAGACAATCACCAGGGAAGGCTGGCCACAGACAATCACCAGGGAAGGCTGGCCACAGACAATCACACGGGAAGGCTGGCCACAGACAATCACCAGGGAAGGCTGGCCACAGACAATCACCAGGGAAGGCTGGCCACAGACAATCACCAGGGAAGGCTGGCCACAGACAATCACCAGGGTAGGCTGGTCACAGACAATCACCAGGGAAGGCTGGCCACAGACAATCACCAGGGTAGGCTGGCCACAGACAATCACCAGGGGAGGCTGGCCACAGACAATCACCAGGGTAGGCTGGCCACAGACAATCACCAGGGTAGGCTGGCCACAGACAATCACCAGGGAAGGTTGGCCACAGACAATCACCAGGGAAGGTTGGCCACAGACAATCACCAGGGAAGGCTGGCCACAGACAATCACCAGGGAAGGCTGGCCACAGACAATCACACGGGAAGGCTGGCCACAGACAATCACCAGGGAAGGCTGGCCACAGACAATCACCAGGGAAGGCTGGCCACAAACAATCACCAGGGAAGGCTGGCCACAGACAATCACCAGGGTAGGCTGGTCACAGACAATCACCAGGGAAGGCTGGCCACAGACAATCACCAGGGGAGGCTGGCCACAGACAATCACCAGGGTAGGCTGGCCACACACCAAACAATCACCAGGGTAGGCTGGCCACACACCAAACAATCACCAGGGTAGGCTGGCCACACACCAAACAATCACCAGGGAAGGCTGGCCACAGACAATCACCAGGGAAGGCTGACCACAGACAATCACCAGGGAAGGCTGGCCACAGACAATCACCAGGGAAGGCTGGCCACAGACAATCACCAGGGAAGGCTGGCCACAGACAATCACCAGGGAAGGCTGGCCACAGACAATCACCAGGGTAGGCTGGCCACAGACAATCACCAGGGTAGGCTGGCCACAGACAATCACCAGGGTAGGCTGGCCACAGACAATCACCAGGGTAGGCTGGCCACAGACAATCACCAGGGTAGGCTGGCCACAGACAATCACCAGGGAAGGCTGGCCACAGACAATCACCAGGGTAGGCTGGCCACAGACAATCACCAGGGAAGGCTGGCCACAGACAATCACCAGGGTAGGCTGGCCACAGACAATCACCAGGGTAGGCTGGCCACAGACAATCACCAGGGTAGGCTGGCCACAGACAATCACCAGGGTAGGCTGGCCACAGACAATCACCAGGGTAGGCTGGCCACAGACAATCACCAGGGTAGGCTGGCCACAGACAATCACCAGGGAAGGCTGGCCACAGACAATCACCAGGGAAGGCTGGCCACAGACAATCACCAGGGTAGGCTGGCCACAGACAATCACCAGGGTAGGCTGGCCACAGACAATCACCAGGGTAGGCTGGCCACAGACAATCACCAGGGTAGGCTGGCCACAGACAATCACCAGGGAAGGCTGGCCACAGACAATCACCAGGGTAGGCTGGCCACACACCAAACAATCACCAGGACAAACTGACCAAAGGTCAGGTTGTGGGAGTAAAACAATTCTCGAAATCCTCAACAGGTATTTAACACAAGAATAAAAGACAATACAGAAGACCTAGGCCTATATGACCATTGGAGGCCTATAGGCTCAAACAAGGCGGCCTCTATTATATCCATCCACACTGTATTCACGGATGGTAAACACAGGAGGAAGAGGACTCAAAACTTTAAACAAACAAGTAAACAATGAATTAAACACCTGCTGTGAGATGTTTCTCTCTCACTGCTCCAAGAACACCATTTGTCAACAAGTCAATGAAGTAATTATACACATGAGCAGGAGAGGAGGACACCATTACCCCCTCACTATCCCCACCCACATCATCACCATCCCCACTAACTACCACTCCATCACTACTACAACCTCCAACACCAACCCCCCCCCCTCCCACCTACCCCACCTCACGACAATCACCAAAACCACCACTACCATATCCGCCATCACCATTACTCCTACCCCCCCCCCCACCTCCAGCACCACTACTCCCCCACCAGCCTCACCCCAACACCCCCACCCCAACATCCCCATCCCAACACCCCCACCCCTACACCCCTACCCCAACACCCCCACCCCAACACCCCCACCCCTACATCCCCACCCCAACACCCCCACCCCAACACCCCCACCCCTACACCCCCACCCCAACACCCCCACCCCTACACCCCCACCCCAACACCCCCCACCCCAATATCCCCACCATAATCACACCAGCAAGAATTGAGGGAAATAGAACAGAGAGAGACATGAGGAACAGTCTGGTAGCTGTACTTATCACAGCTACTGCAGTTATGAACATAAGAACAAAGGTAACTGCAGAAGGCCTATTGGCCCATACGAGGCAGCTCCTATTGACCCATACGAGGCAGCTCCTATTGGCCCATACGAGGCAGCTCCTATTGGCCCATACGAGGCAGCTCCTATTGGCCCATACGAGGCAGCTCCTATTGACCCATACGAGGCAGCTCCTATTGACCCATACGAGGCAGCTCCTATTGGCCCATACGAGGCAGCTCCTATTGGCCCATACGAGGCAGCTCCTATTGACCCATACGAGGCAGCTCCTATTGGCCCATACGAGGCAGCTCCTATTGGCCCATACGAGGCAGCTCCTATTGGCCCATACGAGGCAGCTCCTATTGGCCCATACGAGGCAGCTCCTATTTATAACCACACAATCCCACTCATATACATGTCCAACCCAGTTCACAAGAGCCTGTGACTCCCACACTGAACAAGGAACATTAAACAAGAGATCCCAATGTTGTGGAAGAAAGTGAACCCAGACCCAAATCCCCCCGTTCCCAACACGCGTGAGAAGACGAAAGACAACATTAATTAAACTTAAGAGTATTAAAATACATTTACAGACACGTTACCAAAAAAAAAAAGAAATGGGGAGGGATATTATATATATATATATATATATATATATATATATATATATATATAAGGAGGCCCAGTCGATGACCGGGCCGCGGGGGCGCTAAGCCCCGAAACCATCTCAAGGTATCATACAAATTTTTGGTATTAATGAAGACATTGAGCTATCAAGGCAAGATAGACATGAATTCGAGAAGACATGATATATTAGTACTGAATAACTAACGAGAGGAACAAATAACCAACGTGAGGAACAAATAACCAACGAGAAGAACAAATAACCAACGAGAAGAACAAATAACCAACGAGAGGAACAAATAACCAACGAGAGGAACAAATAACCAACGAGAAGAACAAATAACCAACGAGAAGAACAAATAACCAACGAGAGGAACAAATAACCAACGTGAGGAACAAATAACCAACGAGAAGAACAAATAACCAACGAGAAGAACAAATAACCAACGAGAGGAACAAATAACCAACGTGAGGAACAAATAAGCAACGAGAGGAACAAGTAACCAACGAGAGGAACAAATAACCAACGAGAAGAACAAATAACCAACGAGAAGAACAAATAACCAACGAGAGGAACAAATAATCAACGTGAGGAACAAATAACCAACGAGAAGAACAAATAACCAACGTGAGGAACAAATAACCAACGTGAGGAACAAATAACCAACGAGAAGAACAAATAACCAACGAGAGGAACAAATAACCAACGTGAGGAACAAATAACCAACGAGAGGAACAAATAACCAACGAGAGGAACAAATAACCAACGTGAGGAACAAATAACCAACGAGAAGAACAAATAACCAACGAGAAGAACAAATAACCAACGAGAGGAACAAATAACCAACGTGAGGAACAAATAACCAACGAGAAGAACAAATAACCAACGAGAGGAACAAATAACCAACGAGAAGAACAAATAACCAACGTGAGGAACAAATAACCAACGTGAGGAACAAATAACCAACGAGAAGAACAAATAACCAACGTGAGGAACAAATAACCAACGTGAGGAACAAATAACCAACGTGAGGAACAAATAACCAACGTGAGGAACAAATAACCAACGTGAGGAACAAATAACCAACGTGAGGAACAAATAACCAACGAGAGGAACAAATAACCAACGTGAGGAACAAATAACCAACGAGAAGAACAAATAACCAACGAGAAGAACAAATAACCAACGAGAAGAACAAATAACCAACGAGAGGAACAAATAACCAACGTGAGGAACAAATAACCAACGAGAAGAACAAATAACCAACGAGAGGAACAAATAACCAACGTGAGGAACAAATAACCAACGAGAAGAACAAATAACCAACGAGAAGAACAAATAACCAATGTGAGGAACAAATAACCAACGAGAAGAACAAATAACCAACGAGAAGAACAAATAACCAACGAGAGGAACAAATAACCAACGTGAGGAACAAATAACCAACGAGAAGAACAAATAACCAACGAGAGGAACAAATAACCAACGTGAGGAACAAATAACCAACGAGAAGAACAAATAACCAACGAGAAGAACAAATAACCAACGAGAGAAACAAATAACCAACGTGAGGAACAAATAACCAACGAGAAGAACAAATAACCAACGAGAGGAACAAAACAAGGAGAAGCAAGCAAAACAAGATAGTTATCAATGAGAGTTTACCAAAAAAAATTTGGCAGACTCTGCAAAGCTTAAATTACATCTTACGAAATATATAAAACAAGTAAAATATTTTAATTTTATCCATAACTGCAAGTGAAAAACACCAAGCCAATAACAGGAGGAACAGAACAGTGGTAAAAGTGTGGGTTTACCTCTGACAGAACGGTGGTAAAAGAGTGGGTTTACCACTGACAGAACAGTGGTAAAAGAGTGGGGTTACCTCTAACAGAACAGTTGTAAAAGAGTGGGTTTACCTCTAACAGAACACTGGTAAAAGAGTGGGTTTACCTCTAACAGAACAGTTGTAAAAGAGTGGGTTTACCTTGTGACGATAATCTCTTTCAAGAGAGATTGAGCCTGCTCTTCCCTCCAAAGTACATTACATCAACAGATAATATAGAAGATATATCCAGCAAGTGTCTCCAAAACGTTTTGCCCAGAGAGCAAAACGTATCCAGCCCACCGGCGCACCTGCTCTCCTCCGCCACCGTTAGCCGGCAAACTGCTTGTCCATCGCCTGCCTGTCGCTGATTGGCTGGTGCCCAGTCGCACCTGCCCACCACCCTCCACCACAAGTTGATGTCTGGGCTACAGCGACCCAGAGAAGGCAGAATATCTCAGTGCTCCTTGCAGTTGACACGTCTCATTGGTAGACTAAGCCTTGGCTTACGTGTACTAAGGGAGATGGCAGCTCGAAGCCAATATTCCGGCACTATCATCATTTACTTTGCTATTACTCACTTGTCTTAACGTAACTTTTCATTTGCCAGTGATTATTCTTATTATTTTGTTTGTTGACTTGTCTGTTATATTTTATACTCAATTTTATTCATGTCTTGTTTTTCTAACGTAATTAAAATCTCATTGTTAAATTTACTTGTGTTTTGTGTGTCTTTCCATTACCTTACCACAGACGAAAGTTCCAGCTTTTCTCATTTTTTTCTTTATGTGACGAGGCCCTGCCCCTAGCTTTTGAAACAGCCGAACACCAACGCTTTACCGTCACAACCTCTAACAGAACACTTGTAAATGAGTGGGTTTACCTCTGACAGAACAGTGGTAAAAGAGTGGGTTTACATCTGACAGAACGGTGGTAAAAGAGTGGGTTTACCACTGACAGAACGGTGGTAAAAGAGTGGGTTTACCACTGTCAGTACAGTGGTAAAAGAGTGGGTTTACCTCTGACAGAAAAGTGGTAAAAGAGTGGGTTTACCTTTGACAGAAAGGTGGTAAAAGAGTGGGTTTACCTCTGACAGAAAGGTGGTAAAAGAGTGGGTTTACCACTGACAGAACGGTGGCAAAAGAGTGGGTTTACCACTAACAGAACAGTGGTAAAAGAGTGGGTTTACCTCTGACAGAACTGTGGTAAACTCATCTATAACAACGATCTGTACTCCCATCTAATACGTCACATTCTTAATGCATTGTTTTAGAATGAAGCACCGTAATGTTGACGCTTTCCCCTAATGTAACAAGAGAGCAGTACATAGTACATGAACATCATAACAGCATGAACAGGCCACGTGGAGGATGAACAACCCACAGGCGCCAGACAGGCGGCGGCAGACAATGTAAAAGTTACACCTCTGTATAAGTTAGCCATAGAGTCAGGTCAACGGTCATCGAATCACAAAGAGGTCAGAATTGATGCCGTCATGGTAATCTTCAGGGATTAACCCCTAAACAACAAATGCAAAACCCTCATGTTCAGCTGAGGAGCAGTAGATCAGGAGAGTCAGTTGAGTGGGCACAGCCCAGTAGGGAGGTGTGTGTGGACTCTGGGAAAGAACATCATCTCCAGGGAAACTGTGGAACAACATACGAGTAAGTACGGCTCTCTTGTACTAAAGCACCTCATTCAGTACCCTTGGTCTCTAGTAGGGAATATAGTTAGGGAGTGTCTTATTTAATTATTTCAAATAAAGTCAGATATTAAGTGTTATTAAATGTGTATTAATGGTTCCTTGCTTTAGTGATATTGGGCCTACCGTCCCCTTTGCCCTAGTGACCTAGTGCTCTTAATTATTCAGTACTCCTCCCCCGTTCGTCTTCCGTGTTGAGGTATTAGTGTTGGTGTGTCCCGCCTTATTCTTGTGTACACTATAGTTCCCAAGTGGTCAGGATTATTCGAGTGTCAGGCCAGGATCCTTGTACCGTTCAATTGTCCCCTACACCTGTCCTGGTAGGTTACTCCATCTGCAAGACCTACGACTCTCACTCCGGTCCCCTGTCCGGTAACTCAGGGTGGTGGCAGCGTCACTCGGTAACTCATACGATAGGTTGTGACTACGATTATCTCTATCTTTCTGTCTCACTCTCCCTCGCCCTCACTCGCTCTCGTTCTCCCTCCCTTGCTCTCGTTCTCGCTCTCCTCTCTCTCTCCTCTCGCTCTGCCTCCCTCTTCCTCTCTCTCTCCTTCCTCTGTGTACTGGTTTACGTCTTCGTATGACGGCCCGAGTGTTAACATCTTATATGATCGGTATAGCATCTGTTATTACCATAGAAAGAGCGGAGATTGCACGGTTAGCTCAGTGGTAGTAGCGGAGTGCGCGGTCGAGATAGATACAAGGCGAGGTATTACAATCAGGGTCATTACAATGGTGGCTTAGCGGTGGTGAACATTGTTTTACAGTGTTCAGTCTCACGCGTCTTGTGCCGTTCGGTGTAGCTATTAAGTAGTTTTAAGCGGTGTTTCTGTTCAAATTATCGCGATTGACTGATTTACTCCAATTGAACGCGATAATCTGAGGTGTACTGGTATTGTACAGCATGCTAGTGTGGACTAGTGTGTCAGTTGACTCACGTCTAGGGACGCCTGGCGTTTGAAGTCTGGTCACAGGAGTGGCAAAAGTTTTGAGTTGTTGACCGGCGAAGAAGCTAGGGAAACACTCTGGGTCACGTGATGTGGCTGTAGGTTTAAGGAGTAAAAGTAACTATTAGTTAAGCTCATACGAGCAGTAATTACAGTTTCCCGATAGGAAGTACAAATAGTTTCTATCAGTGAATTATTGTTAATGAATAGTGCGTGGGAAATTGTGTATTGGTATCGCGTAGGAGAAGTTGTCTCAACGCGGTGAAAGTAATATCGATTATTATCTGTCATAAGAGCAGGCAGATTGAAAAGTAATTACGTTTTTGTTTTGTCTTAGAAGTGACATTGAAATTACCACCCTTGTTAAGTAAAGGGGCTAGTTATAACGACGTTGTGAGTTTTTGTCTTGTTCTCAGTAAATCATTGTTAGTTCCAAAGATTTTTTTTTTTTTTCAACATTTTTGGGTCAGCGCTAGTCCGGTGAACTAGTCGTTCAGACGTAGTTTATTGGCATCATGAGTTCAGATAGGGCTTTAAGGAGTCAGGGAGGGCTTAGCCAACAGAACCTTCTAGCAATACAGCCGAGACAGGCTGTCCAAGTGGATAGCACGGTTCAAGAGTCAGGTGACGATCCACAAGGTGCAGGTGATGGGGTCACATCAGGTCACATGCTGGGTAGCCGTCCTTTGTCCACCCCTGATACTCTGCAGCCTAATGACATCACCCCTCCCCCACTTCCTCCCAGACCGACCTCCCAACCCAACACCCCAGGGGCGCGGCGGCCTGCACCTTCCCCACATACCCCTCCCCAACCACCCCCCCTCCCACCTTACCCATCCTCAGAAATTAGGAAGCGCCTCTCTGAACCCCTATATGTGAACCTTACGGCAGGGCGCTTACATACGCCTACCCAGGGGTCCACCCAAGGGTCCGGTCAGGTGACTGTCCCCACCAATACCACCCCACCTCTCCCCCCCCGCAACCCCAACCTTGGTCACACGACCAAACCCTCTTCTACCATCTCATGCCTTGCCCAGAACCAACCCCTAGAATCCCCTACCTCACACCACCACCCCACCCAACCCTCCCCCCCACCTGACCATCACTATAACTCTACCTTACACCAACCCTTCCCTCCCCATTACCAACCCTTCCCTAACCATTGCCAACATCTACACTCCATGCCCCCTGCGTCTCATGGTATGCGTCAGCCCCCATTGTCATCATTCTCATTGCCTAGACCAGTGTTACCCAAACTAATTTGCAAAGAATTACCAACAAATATAGTGGAACGTAACCGGAAAATAGACGACTGGCTAGGGCAAGTAGGTTCATGTTTGTCAGCTGCCCAGGATGACTGGGTAAAAATTAATTTAGCAGCAGGAGCGTGTATAGACCCTAATGGTTCAATAATGCAGGACCAAGAGTTTCAATATTTGCAAACATGGCCAGAGTTTGTGTTAGCAATTAAGAGACGATATAAAGAGAAAATAACAGAGGAAACAGCTAATAGGTATTTAGCTAGTTTAAAACGAGGCTCAAACGAAACTCTCAAAGACTTTGGAACTGGCATATTGCGTAGAGTGCGTGACTTGAGGCATGAATTAGGATACGATGACCTGAGAATTAGTCAGAAGGCTAAACAACTGTTGTGTATGTCAATCCCCGGGACACTTGGAGCTCACGTTTCGGCTGCAAGTGTAACGATGGATTACTATAGTTTAATAGAGTACGCTACGGACTTACAAAACATTCAGGGGCAGTGTAAGGATACAACTGAAACTAGACAATCCTCTTATGTCCAAGCGGTAGATACGAACAATTCGCATCGTGTTAAGGAGAGTGTAGGTAACTCTTCTAGCAACCAGAGGGGAGGGCACCATAGAGCAGGTCCGCCTCCTCACTGGTACTACACTTATGACCCCAGGTGTTGGAGTTGTGGCGGACGAGGCCACAAACGAGATGACTGCCCCAATAGTAAGGAGGAATTATGAGATAAGGCCCCCAAGGAGGAAGGGCGGCCCACTTTTGAAGTGAGGGTGTGCGGGAAGAGGTTGACTGCATTCCTGGACACTGGTAGTCAGGTAACCATCATTAAGATGGACTCATTTAGGACCTTCAGTCAGGTGCGCCTTAAGGAAGGGGGTGCACAATTAACAGCTGTCAATGGTCAACACTTTGATGTTCTGGGAAAATGTATTTTAACTTTTAACATTGAAAAAGATAAACCTTGTATCCATGAGTGTACTGTGGTGGATAATGTAACATTCCCTGGTGATATATTGTTAGGCATGGATTTTTTGAAACGATTTACATATTCTTTGACATCGGAGAAGGGAGCAAGACACAGTAGGCTACAGTTGGGATCTGTGTCTTTCCCAGTAAAGTTAACTGATCACCCTCCCATAATTGCTTCAATTCAACGAGCACCTAAATATGTAAACCTTCCTAAACAATTGTTCAAGTCTCTTCAAGACCCTGACAAGAAAACATGTAGACTACATGCTGTACACAGACAAGTATGTCCACCACGGTCATTTAAGTTTATTAAAGTCGCCGTAGGAAGAAACATTCAACCCGGAAGTACCCTTCAGGTAGCTGGCAGAATTGATAAGTTGATGATACCATATACTCTGGTATCTGTACATGACAAAGGTGCGATAATACCAGTGGTCAACCTCTCTCACAAACCTTATCGCTTTAGGGTAGGCGATAGTCTGACACGAGGAATTGTGGTAAATTTAAAAGAAATAATAGAGTCAGATACCACACAAACATCGACTGTAGCAGCGCAATGTAGCGCATTGAACGTAAGAGACGAGGAGTCACACAGTAAGATCGGTAAAGAAACCCCGTTATCTCCTCAAGATAAGGAAATGGTGGACAAATTAATAACTGCTCTAGATTTGACTCATATGTCACCTGCTGAACGTAAACAGGTACGGGAAGTCCTCCGTAAATTTCCTAGGTTATTTGCGACCGAGGATGAGGAAATAGGCTACCTGCCTCAAGTCGAACACACCATTCCAACAGGTGATAATCCTCCGGCCCAAACACGTCAATGGAGACTCCCAGAGCAGGCGAAACAACTTATTAGAGATGAGTGTAGAAAGATGATGAGACAGGGCGTTATAGAAGAGAGCACGTCACCGTGGCTTTCCCCAGTAGTGCTAGTACGTAAACCTGATGGTAGTTACAGGTTCTGTGTAGATTACCGTAAAGTGAACGAAGTGACAACAGCGGACGCTTATCCTCTGCCTCTCATTCAGGAAATCATAGACCAGTTTGGCACAGCTAAGTACTTCTCGACACTTGACGCAAAGTCAGCGTATTGGGCCATACCAGTTGCAAAGCAAGACAGAGAAAAAACAGCATTTTCGGATGGTGTGCGGACTTACCATTTCAAGCGTATGCCATTTGGATTAAAAACAGCTCCTTCATCTTTTCAGAGGGCGATAAATTATATTCTGAGCCCTGTTCTTGGTAGGCACTCATTGGCGTACCTTGATGATGTTGTAGTGTACTCTAGAACTTTTGACGAACACCTCCATGATTTGACAGAGACCTTGTCGCTGTTGAACAAGGCGGGGTTCAAATTGAACGCCCAAAAGTGTACCCTGGCGGCTCAGAAATTCAAGTTTCTGGGTTTTCAGGTAAGCACAGATGGAATACGCCCTGACCCGGACTCTTGTCGCGCTATTGCTGAAATGCCAACACCAAAGACAGCAAAGGACGTGAGAAGATTTCTGGGTGCAGCTGGGTATTTCCGTCGACACATAGAAGGTTTTGCGAGAACGTCAGCTTCACTGACGAATCTCACTAAGAAAAATGTTAAGTTTGTATGGACCCGAGAGCATGATGAGGCTTTTGAGAAGTTAAAATTACAATTGAGTACTACTCCAGTTTTAGCAATTCCTAACTTTGAGAAAGATTGGGAAGTCCACACTGATGCTAGCGGTATTGCCATAGGTGGCTGTTTAATACAGCGTGACTCGGAGAACAACCCGCACCCGGTAGCTTACTTTAGTAGGAAAGTGAAAGGACCGGAAGTAAGGTACTCAGCCACTGACAAGGAAGCTTTAGCTGTAGTAGAGAGTGTAAGGTATTTTGAGCCTTATTTGTTTCAGCGTCACTTCATAATTTATACTGATCATCGAGCATTGACCCACATTTTTAAGAAAAAGACACGTTGCCCGAGAATGACAAGGTGGGGTCACGAACTGTCAGCACACTCGTTTCAGATATTGTATAAGCCTGGTCCATCTCATGTTGTTCCTGATGCGCTAAGTAGGAACATTGCCACCGTCAATATGAATGTAAACATTGAAACGATTGCGAGCGATAAAATGAGAGAACTTCAGATGAAGGAACAGCGATGGAAGGAAATTATTGAACATCTGGAAGGAGGGAAATATCCTGCGAGAAAACAAAGTACCTCTTTAAATGACTTTGCACTCAAAGAAGGAGTGTTGTACCATGTAAATGCCCAGAAAGACAGGGCGTTGTTTCAGCTAGTTATCCCTGACGCATTAAAGCCTTCGGCATTAAAACTTGCGCATGCGTCAAAGATTGCAGGTCACCCGGGAGTGTACAAAACTTACACAAAGGCCAAGTCATTATTTTATTTCCCAGGGTTATTATCACATGTAATTAAGTACGTCAGGTCATGTGGGAACTGTCAACGACGCAAAGGTACTCCTAAAGTACAAGCCCCACTCCAGGAATTCTCAGAGATAACAGAACCCTTGGATCGGGTGGGGGCTGATTTAATTGATTTACATAGTAGCAATTCAGGCAACAGATATGCGCTAGTTCTAGTGGACCATCTGTCCAGGTATACCACTCTAGTAGCCCTTCCCAGGAAAGACCCCCAAACAGTGGCAGATGCATTTTTAGCTAGGTTTGTTACTGTGTTCGGTCCGCCTAAAGTTCTAGTATCTGACAGGGGACAGGAGTTTATTGGTAGTTTATTTCAGGAAGTATGTAAACTCTTAGAGACAACAACAGCGCTAACAACAGCATACCATCCCCAGACGAACGGCATGGTGGAACGAACTAATAGGACGGTGAAGGATATGCTTGCCATTTTAGCAGAGAATGACCCGGCCACTTGGGATGAACAGTTGCCCTTTGTTCAGTTTGCACTAAACACCGCAGTGCGCCAGTCAATTAATACTCAACCACTCTTGCTGTTTACTGGACACTCGTGTAATTTTGCGTCAGGTCTGCTTAACAGACATACTATTAGTTATGGAGAGGATTATCCTTCAGAAATCCTCACCAAGATGAAGAATGCATGGAGGATAGCAGCTGAAGCATCAAAGAAAGCAAGGACACGGTATGCCCATTATTATGATAAGCAGGTACAACCATTAAGAGTGAAAGAGGGAAGCCTAGTGATGCGGTTGAATGAGTCAGCGCCCGCCAATCAGAGTAGGAAGTTAGCAGCTAGATGGCGAGGCCCTTATAGAGTTATTAAGAAACTAGGCCCAGTAAATTTCATAATTAAGGGTATATTTGAAGACCAGGTTGAAAGAACCATCCATATAAATAAATTGAAACTTTATGTAGCAAGGGAAGAACTGGAATTACCTTCAGTAATTCCAGTCCCTGAGAGAGTGGAGGGAATGGTTATTCCTGATGCTCAATCGGAGGAGGATGATGACATCCTATCATCCTTACTTAGTAGCCAAGTTAGGCCTGGTCACCCTATGGTCACCAGATCTCGCGCGCACATGAGCGCACAGTAACTGAGTTCAGCTGTCATCTGAGTTATAGGTAGAGGCAAAGAATTGTACTGTAGGTGCTTAGTCAAGAGTGACGTACCTTTACCTACCCTGGAGGAGTTATCTTTCTCAAAACCTCCAGGGCAGATCCAGGTCTCCACCAGACATGAGTTATGAATGTTTCTTTTCCCAGGTCTGCTCACATTGCCACACTGTCGGCCATATCCCATCTCTACAACTGAGGCCAGAGTAGCATGTCACCGCTATTGTCTGGCGGGAACCAGGTTTAGTTCCCGAGGGACAGGACGGGTCACACTACATCACCCCCTCCATCCCTCACCCCCCCACCCTTATTAGTGGTACCTGCCATGGTGGGGGCGGCTACAAGTCAAGGTCACAGCCAACACCTCATCACTTAATGAGGTTATGGAACTGCCAACACTAGCTGTCATCTGGAGGACTGATTCAACATATCAGACGAGACATTAATGAGGTCACCTGCCTTGCTATACAGAACACCGGTGACCGGAAATGAACAGCCAAGAACAACGGAGGGGATTGGGCAACGGTTGCGGGATTACACAAGGTCTTGCCCACTCCTGAGGTTTCTGATGCGCCGAGCAACAAGATGTGAAACTTGGTGGCTACGTAAGAACAGCACGTTCCCTCTAGAGTGTGCATGATACGCCAACGCGGATGCACGATTTGCATCTTGGGCCTACAATCATGTGCATGATGGGATAACGAAGAAAGTCGTAAAGGCCTAGTACGACGTAGCAGAAGAAACACCTGTAAGTGGATGGACCCCAAGAGCTGGAGCCGGGACCCGAGGGTTCTGCCGCCACGCCCACCCCGCCTCAACGAACTGGAGCTGTTCACTCATCAAGCAAGACCTCGTCTGGTGTCAACGTCTCAGTACTCCCAGGAAGGCAACATGTATGCGGCAGACAGAACATCGCCAGCAGACGTTCAGCAGGCGACAACATCTTACAAGAGGATGGAACCCAGGTACGCCAGAGTTCCCCCTGTGACCGGACAGCAAGTCAATCATCGCTGTCAACACCGACGTCATCGCCTCGTCGACGACCCGGAAGTAGGGACCAGCAGCGCGGATGTACTGCAGATTGTGGACTAGATCAGTGGAAGACTCTAGTCAGGAGGGGAGTGGATCTCTTCTCACAACAACTGAGGCCAGCTGAAGAACATCGTTGGTGAAGAACACGACGCATCGTTGCAGAACTACAGCAAGAATACAGCAATGGGCGAGTCAACAACATCGGGACAACGGACTCGTCGGGAATAAAGACTTTGTTAATTTGTATATACAATATATATGTAATTTTTTTAAGTTCAGAAAACTTGGAGTTCACCGTTACAGAGAAAATAAGTTATGAACGAAAATTTTTGTGTAGACTCTGGTGAACTGGGGAACCAGCGGAAAGATGGTTCCAATATAAATTTAATTGGTCATCATAAATTGTGTTATTTTTTTTCAAATGTTGATTGGTCATCTGAGAGGATTGATGGGCTGCCATGCAGGTATGGTCAGCCTGGATTTTGAGTTACCATGGTAACTGTTATTGTTGAGAGTCTTTATAAATATTTCTCGACTGTGAAATGTATATATTTAGATAGGGTAGCTATTTTTTTTTCGAGGCATGTGCTAGTTCCTTTATGGTCTGGGATAAGAAAAGCCATGTTCGAGTTCCTCGCCCACGGTTTTTCTTAAACCGGGACATTGGGGGATATGTAACAAGAGAGCAGTACATAGTACATGAACATCATAACAGCATGAACAGGCCACGTGGAGGATGAACAACCCACAGGCGCCAGTCAGGCGACGGCAGACAATGTAAAAGTTACACCTCTGTATAAGTTAGCCATAGAGTCAGGTCAACGGTCATCGAATCACAAAGAGGTCAGAATTGATGCCGTCATGGTAATCTTCAGGGATTAACCCCTAAACAACAAATGCAAAACCCTCATGTTCAGCTGAGGAGCAGTAGATCAGGAGAGTCAGTTGAGTGGGCACAGCCCAGTAGGGAGGTGTGTGTGGACTCTGGGAAAGAACATCATCTCCAGGGAAACTGTGGAACAACATACGAGTAAGTACGGCTCTCTTGTACTAAAGCACCTCATTCAGTACCCTTGGTCTCTAGTAGGGAATATAGTTAGGGAGTGTCTTATTTAATTATTTCAAATAAAGTCAGATATTAAGTGTTATTAAATGTGTATTAATGGTTCCTTGCTTTAGTGATATTGGGCCTACCGTCCCCTTTGCCCTAGTGACCTAGTGCTCTTAATTATTCAGTACTCCTCCCCCGTTCGTCTTCCGTGTTGAGGTATTAGTGTTGGTGTGTCCCGCCTTATTCTTGTGTACACTATAGTTCCCAAGTGGTCAGGATTATTCGAGTGTCAGGCCAGGATCCTTGTACCGTTCAATTGTCCCCTACACCTGTCCTGGTAGGTTACTCCATCTGCAAGACCTACGACTCTCACTCCGGTCCCCTGTCCGGTAACTCAGGGTGGTGGCAGCGTCACTCGGTAACTCATACGATAGGTTGTGACTACGATTATCTCTATCTTTCTGTCTCACTCTCCCTCGCCCTCACTCGCTCTCGTTCTCCCTCCCTTGCTCTCGTTCTCGCTCTCCTCTCTCTCTCCTCTCGCTCTGCCTCCCTCTTCCTCTCTCTCTCCTTCCTCTGTGTACTGGTTTACGTCTTCGTATGACGGCCCGAGTGTTAACATCTTATATGATCGGTATAGCATCTGTTATTACCATAGAAAGAGCGGAGATTGCACGGTTAGCTCAGTGGTAGTAGCGGAGTGCGCGGTCGAGATAGATACAAGGCGAGGTATTACAATCAGGGTCATTACACTAATACCCCTGTTCACCTAACAGTAAATAGGTACCTGGGAGTTAGACAGCTGTTAACGGGCTGCTTCCTAGGGGTGTGTGTGGGGGTGGAAAAAAATAGTAGTTAGTAACAGTTGATTGAATGACAGTTGAGAGGCGGGCCGAAAGAGCAGAGCTCAACCCCCGCAAGCACAACTAGGTGAATACACACACACACACACACACACACACACACACACACACACACACACACACACACACACACACACACACACACACACACACACACACAAGATTCTGAAGGGAATTCATAGGGTAGATAAAGACAGTCTATTTAACACAAGGGGCACACGCACAAGGGGACACAGGTGGAAACTGAGTGCCCAAATGAGCCACAGAGATATTAGAAAGAATTTTTTTAGTGTCAGAGTAGTTGACAAATGGAATGCATTAGGAGGTGATGTGGTGGAGGCTGACTCCATACACAGTTTCAAGTGTAGATATGATAGAGCCCAATAGGCTCAGGAATCTGTACACCTGTTGATTGACGGTTGAGAGGCGGGACCAAAGAGCCAGAGCTCAACCCCCGCAAACACAAATAGGTGAGTACAACTAGGTGAGTACACCCAAACCCATTTATTTATGTTATGGGAAGACATATGGATTAAGGGGAGACATGATAACCACCTAAAAAATTCTCAGTGAAATTTACAGGGTGGACAAAGCCAAACTCTTTAGCACGGGTGGGACACGAACAAGGGGACACAGGTGGAAACTGAGTACCCAAATGAGCCACAGGGACGTTAGAAAGAACTTTATCAGTTTCAGAGTAGTTAACAGATGGAATGCATTAGGCAGTGATGTGGTGGAGGCTGACTCCATACACAGTTTCAAGTGTAGACATGATGGAGCCCAGTAGGCTCAGGAATCTGTACATCAGTTGATTGACAGTTGAGAGGCGGGACCAAAGAGCCAGAGCTCAACCCCCGCATGCACAACTAGGTGAGTACACACATACACACACACCAGGAGAAGTCGACATAATGGATTTGCAGGTTTGGAATCAGGATGCTAAACTGATAATTATAAATGCCTACAGCCCACCAGCAAGCAACACATGGACAAAGGAGGAACTGGATGACAAACGAGAGGGCCTCATAATGGTCATGAGAGAGAGATTATAGTAAAACAAATAGAGACAAATCACGATAGTTAGTACTGGATAACTTCAATTTGAAAGCAATAGACTGGGAGGCCCACGAAGCAAGAAAGGAGGACATTTGGACAGGCCTAACAGTCTCCGTGGTGTAGTGGTAAGACACTCGCCTGGCGTTCCGCGAGCGCTGTCATGGGTTCGTATCCTGGCCGGGGAGGATTTACTGGGCGCAATTCCTTAACTGTAGCCTCTGTTTAACGCAACAGTAAAATGTGTACTTGGATGAAAAAACGATTCTTCGCGGCAGGGGATCGTATTCCAGGGACCATAGGATTAAGGACGTGCCCGAAACGCTACGCGTACTAGTGGCTGTACAAGAATGTAACAACTCTTGTATATATCTCAAAAAAAAAAAAAAAAAAAAAAAATGTGTAAACCTCATTCTGGAGACATTGATGTATCAACGCGTCAAGCAGGCCACAAGAATGAGGGAAGGGGATGTTCCGTCAGTACTGGATCTAATATTCACCAGAAAAGAAGAAGAGATAGGGAGTCGGTCGGCCGAGCGGACAGCACGCTGGACTTGTGATCCTGGGTTCGATCCTAGGCGCCGGCGAGAAACAATGGGCAGAGTTTCTTTCAACCTATGTCCCTGTTACCTAGCAGTAAAATAGGTACCTGGGTGTTAGTCAGCTGTCACGGGCTGCTTCCTGGGGGTGGAGGCCTGGTCGAGGACCGGGCCGCGGGGACACTTAAAAGCCCCGAAATCATCTCAAGATAACCCCATACCCATCTTGTAGGCGGCAGTGGAAAGGGTTACAGAGGCACATAATGGGCTCAGGGACTGAACCCCACAATTCATTTAGCTAAGCAAGTTACAATCTTGATGAGCTAGTTACAAAATTCAGTATAAGTCGTCACATCATCAATGGGTTCGAGATCGACCACACGTACAGTTTCTAAATTAAGCAACTGACATGTGGAGAGCTCGTGTCACTGAAAAAAAGGATTGGTTCAATATAAATTGTGAGAGGGCCAGAGAGCAAAATACAAAAAAATGGGTTCAATATAGGAAGAGCCCTAACCCACAAACATACCAGCACTACAAACAAGCAAGAAACAATTACACAGCAGTGAGGAGAGAGTCAGAAAGGAACTTTGAGAAAGGTATATTTCAAGCAGGTATCAAGCAAGTATAGCAGACAAATGTAAAACAGATCAAGGCCTTTTTTATAAATTCATTAAAAACAAGCTGCATGTAAAGGATAAAATCCAGAGACTGAGGACGGGGAACAGGACTACTGAGAATGAAAAAGAAATGTGTGAAACGCTAAATGAACAGTTCCGAAGTGTGTTTATACAAAATGAAGATTTCATAGAACCGGACTCAATAGCAATTCCAGAGCACACTATAAAATACATAGAGGTATCTCAAGACTACGTGGAAAAATTACTCAACGGGCTAAGAAGAAATAAAACTGTTAGACCTAATGGAGTTTCACCTTGGGTGCTGCGAGAATGTGCAACTGAACTGAGCATTCCACTCCATTTAATATTCCAGACATCCTTGTGCACAGGAATCTCAGCAGATAAATGGAAAAAGCATACATACTACCAACCTGAAAGAAATGGTAGTTTAGAGGCACTTCTAAATTATAGACCCATATCATTAACAATTGTGGTAGTCAGAACACTAGAAACAATAGTTAAAGCCAAATGAGTTGAACACCTAGAGAGTAATGACATAATATCGGTCAGACAGAATGGTTTTCGAACAGGAAGATCCTGTGTAACAAATCTACTTAGTTTTTATGATAGAGCCACAGAGATACTACAGGAAAGAAGTGGTTGGGTTGACTGTGTCTATCTGGACCTGAAAAGGGCATTTTTTTCAGTTCCACACAAGAGGCTGTTCCGGAAACTGGAACATGCTGGAGGAAGGAATGATAGGAAGACTTCTGACATGAATGACAAAATTCCTAACTGACAGACAGATGAAGGCAGCAATCAGAGACAATGTATCAGACTGGAGGAGTGTTACTAACGGAGTACCACAGGGTTCAGTTCTTGTACCTGTAATACATTCTTCGTATACATAAACGATCTACCAGATGGAATACAGAATTATTTGAACATATTTACCGGAATAACATGCTCAAATAATACTGTATTATTTGAACTATAGGAAATAGGAAATGCAGAATAGAACCAGTGAAGAGCAGAGGTGCCATAGGCACAATCAGAGAACACTGTATAAACATCAGAGGCCCGCGGTTGTTCAACGTCCTCCCAGCGAGCATCAGAAATATTGCCGGAACAACCGTGGACATCTTCAAGAGAAAACTAGATAGTTTTCTTCAGCAAGTGCCGGACCAACCGGGCTGTGGTGGATATGTGGACCCCTCGAAGGAACAACCTGTTGGACCAAGCTCTCACAAATCGGGCTGGGCAAGTAGAACTCCCAGAATCGAACCCCCAACCAGATACACCACCACTAGCTACCGGTACGCCAGCAAGCCGGTATATCACCATTCAAAGCACTACCTATCTACTCGTCTAGGATGGCCCGATCATCCAATCATCACTACCACCATCACCACCAACCACTACCACCATCACCACCAACCACCACCACCACCCACCACTACCACCACCACCACCCACCACTACCACCCACCACCATCACCACCAACCACCACCACCCACCACCACCACCACACCCACCACTACCACCACCCACCACTACCACCACCACCACCACCGTGCACCTGCCCCCCACAGCGGGGGTCCAAGCCAGCACCATACATAGCACACGAGGCCACACACCTGACACCAGGCGCAGGTATTAATGATTATATACCCCTCTGCACCACCCCCGGTCCACGGCAACCCACGCCGGTCTGTGGGAGGTCCCATGTCATCCTGGATGACAGGCAACATAGGCACCACTTAAACATTAAAAAATTTTGTTGTAGTGTTTCAGTTTTAATTTACTTACAACGGTGTATATATGGTTGGATATTAATGTATCTTGCAAACACACACACACACACACACACACACACACACACACACACACACACACACACACACACACACACACACTAGTGGAGCATCTGGAGCGAAGGAACTTTGTAACACAGCATCAACATGGGTTCAGGGATGGCAGGTCCTGCCTCACAGGGTTACTTGAATTCTACGACCAGGCAACAAAAATAAGGCAAGAAAGAGAAGGGTGGGCAGACTGCATATTTTTGGATTGTCAGAAAGCCTTTGATACAGTGCCACACAAGAGGCTAGTGCGAAAGTTGGAGATGCAGGCTGGAGTGAGAGGGAAGGTACTCCGGTGGATAGAGGAATACCTAAGCAACAGGAGACAACGAGTCTGTGTGAGGGGTGAGGTCTCAGATTGGCGAGACGTCACAAGTGGAGTCCCGCAGGGGTCAGTCCTTGGACCTATACTGTTTCTGGTATATGTAAATGATCTCCCAGAGGGTATAGATTCGTTCCTCTCAATGTTTGCCGACGATGCAAAAATTATGAGGAGGATTGAAACAGAGGATGATAGTAGGAGGCTACAAGATGACCTGGATAGACTGAGTGAATGGTCCAACAAATGGCTGTTGAAGTTCAACCCGAGTAAATGCAAAGTAATGAAACTAGGCAGTGGAAACAGGAGGCCAGGCACAGGATACAGAATAGGAGATGAAGTACTTAATGAAACAGACAGAGAGAAAGATCTAGGAGTTGATATCACACCAAACCTGTCTCCTGAAGCCCACATAAAGAGAATAACGTCTGCGGCATGTGCGAGGCTGGCTAACATCAGAACGGCGTTCAGGAACCTGTGTAAGGAATCATTCAGAATCTTGTACACCACATATGTAAGACCAATCCTGGAGTATGCGGCCCCAGCATGGAGCCCGTACCTTGTCAAGCACAAGACGAAGCTGGAAAAAGTCCAAAGGTATGCTACTAGACTAGTCCCAGAACTAAGAGGCATGAGTTATGAGGAAAGGCTGCGGGAAATGCACCTCACGACACTGGAAGACAGAAGAGTAAGGGGGGACATGATCACAACCTACAAAATCCTCAGGGGAATCGACCGGGTAAACAAGGACGAACTTTTCAACACTGGTGGGACGCGAACAAGGGGACACAGGTGGAAGCTGAGTACCCAAATGAGCCACAGAGACGTTAGAAAGAACTTTTTCAGTGTCAGAGTAGTTAGCAAATGGAATGCATTAGGAAGTGATGTGGTGGAGGCTGACTCCATTCACAGTTTCAAATGTAGATATGATAGAGCCCAATAGGCTCAGGAATCTGTACACCAGTTGATTGACGGTTGAGAGGCGGGACCAAAGAGCCAGAGCTCAACCCCCGCAAGCACAATTAGGTAAGTACAATTAGGTAAGTACACACACACACACACACACACACACACACACACACGCACACACACACACACACACACACACACACACGCACACACACACACACACACACGCACACACACACACACACACACACACACACACACACACACACACACACACACACACACACACACACACGCACACACACACACACACGCACACACACACACACACACACACACACACACACACACACACACACACACACACATATATATATATATATACACACACACAAAATCAGGCAAGAAAGAGAAGGGTGGGCAGACTGCATATTTTTGGATTGCCAGAAAGCCTTTGATGCATGTATCTTGTAAACCTTGTATCTTGTATCTTGTAAAGCCTCTTCACACAAGAGGCTAGTGAAAAAGCTGGAGATGCAGGCTGGAGTGAAAGGGAAGGTATTCCATTGGACAAAGGAGTACCTAAGCAACAGGAGACAACGAGTCAGTGTGAGGAGTGAGGTCTCAGATTGGCGAGACGTTACTAGTGGAGTCCCGCAGGGGTCAGTCCTTGGACCTATACTGTTTCTGATATATGTAAATGATCTCCCAGAGGGTATAGACTCGTTTCTCTCAATGTTTGCCGATGATGCAAAAATTATGAGGATTGAAACAGAGGATGATAGTAGGAGACTACAAGATGATCTGGATAGACTGAGTGAATGGTCCAACAAATGGCTGTTGAAGTTCAACCCGAGTAAATGCAAAGATATGAAACTAGGCAGTGGAAACAGGAGGCCAGACACAGGATACAGAATAGGAGATGAAGTACTTAATGAAACGGACAGAGAGAAAGATCTAGGAGTTGATATCACACCAAACCTGTCTCCTGAAGCCCACATGAAAAGAATAACGTCTGCGGCATATGCGAGGCTGGCTAACATCAGAACAGCGTTCAGGAACCTGTGTAAGGAATCATTCAGAATCTTGTACACCACATATGAAAGACTAATCCTGGAGTATGCGGCCCCAGCATGGAGCCCGTACCTTGTCAAGCACAAGACGAAGCTAGAAAAAGTACAGAGGTATGCCACTAGGCTAGTCCCAGAACTAAGAGGCATGAGTTACGTGGAAAGACTGCAGGAAATGCACGTCACGACACTAGAAGACAGAAGAGTAAGGGGAGTCATGATCACTACCTACAAAATTTTCAGAGGAATTGACAGGGTAGATAAAGATAAACTGTTTAACACGGGTGGTACGCGAACAAGGGGACACAGGTGGAAACTGAATACCCACATGAGCCACAGGGACGTTAGAAAGACCTTTATCAGTGTCATAGTAGTTAACAGATGGAATGCATTAGGCAGTGATGTGGTGGAGGCTGACTCCATACACAGTTTCAAATGTAGATATGATAGAGCCCAGTAGGCTCAGGAATCTGTACACCAGTTGATTGGCAGTTGAGAGGCGGGACCAAAGAGCCACAGCTCAACCCCCGCAAGCACAACTAGGAAAGTACAACTAGGTGAGTACACACACACAAACCTCACTTCGCTGGAAGACAGAAGAGATAGGGGGGACATGATCACCACATTCAAGATTCTCAAGGGAATTGATAGGGTAGATAAAGGCAGGCAATTTAACACATGGGGCACACGCACTAGGGGACACAGGTGGAAACTGAGTGCCCAAATGAGCCACAGAGATATTAGAAAGAACTTTTTAAGTGTCAGAGTGGTTGACAAATGGAATGCATTAAGCAGTGATGTGGTGGAGGCTGACTCCATACACAGTTTCAAGTGTAGATATGATAGAGCCCAATAGGCTCAGGAACCTGCACACCAGTTGACTGGCAGTTGAGAGGCGGGACCAAAGAGCCAGAGCTCCACCCCCGCAAGCACAACTAGGTGAGTACACACACACACACACACACAAACCTTTCTTTTGGCGCACTTTATAAATTTGCTGAAACCCGCTACAGCTCACAGAGCGAAAAAGGCCCCGACACAGCAAAACGAACCTAAAGGTACACACGACTAACCTGGATTGTACCTGGTTGGGGTTCTGAGAGTTCTTCTACTCCCCAAGCCCGGCCCGAGGCCAGACTTGATTTGTAGGAGCTTGGTCCACCAGGCTGTTGCTTGGAGCGGCCCGCAGGCCCACATACCCACCCCAGCCCGGTTGGTCCAATTGATAATCAGAGTTGAAAGCATACCTGGGGCATACCTGGAGAGGATTTCGAGAGTTTTTCTACTCTCCGAGCCCGGCCCAACCGGTAAAAACCCAACACTTTCCTCCCCATTTGGGGAAACTCTTTCAAGGCTCACTAGAGACCTCACCCCCGCTTAGGGAAGCTCCCTACATGCTCCCCACACACCCTGCCGCAACAACAGATCCCTTGCTCCACAGACAGTCACCACACATACCGCAAGTGGCGCAAATTGCGGTTACGACCACTAATACTATTACACGTCTCAAGAACACAGACGTCAAGAACACACGTCTCAAGAACACAGTCGTCAAGAACACACGTCTCAAGAACACAGACGTCAAGAACACACTTCTCAAGGACACAGACGTCAAGAACACACGTCTCAAGAACACAGACGTCAAGAACACACGTCTCAAGAACACAGACGTCAAGAACACACGTCTCAAGAACACAGACGTCAAGAACACACGTCTCAAGGACACAGACGTCAAGAACACACGTCTCAAGAACACAGACGTTAAGAACACACGTCTCAAGAACACACGTCTCAAGAACACAGACGTCAAGAACACACGTCTCAAGAACACAGACGTCAAGAACACACGTCTCAAGAACATACGTCTCAAGAACACAGACGTCAAGAACACACGTCTCAAGAACACAGACGTCAAGAACACACGTCTCAAGAACACAGACGTTAAGAACACACGTCTCAAGAACACAGACGTCAAGAACACAGACGTCAAGAACACACGTCTCAAGAACACAGACGTCAAGAACACACGTCTCAAGAACACAGACGTCAAGAACACACGTCTCAAGAACACAGACGTCAAGAACACACGTCTCAAGAACACAGTCGTCAAGAACACACGTCTCAAGAACACAGACGTCAAGAACACACGTCTCAAGAACACAGACGTCAAGAACACACGTCTCAAGAACACAGACGTCAAGAACACACGTCTCAATAACACAGACGTCAAGAACACACGTCTCAAGAACATACGTCTCAAGAACACAGACGTCAAGAACACACGTCTCAAGAACATACGTCTCAAGAACACAGACGTCAAGAACACACGTCTCAAGAACACAGACGTCAAGAACACACGTCTCAAGAACACAGACGTCAAGAACACACGTCTCAAGAACACAGACGTCAAGAACACACGTCTCAAGAACACAGACGTCAAGAACACACGTCTCAAGAACACAGACGTCAAGAACACACGTCTCAAGAACACAGACGTCAAGAACACACGTCTCAAGAACACAGACATCAAGAACACACGTCTCAAGAACACACGTCTCAAGAACACAGACGTCAAGAACACACGTCTCAAGAACACAGACGTCAAGAACACACGTCTCAAGAACACAGACGTCAAGAACACACGTCTCAAGAACACAGACGTCAAGAACACACGTCTCAAGAACATACGTCTCAAGAACACAGACGTCAAGAACACACGTCTCAAGAACATACGTCTCAAGAACACAGACGTCAAGAACACACGTCTCAAGAACACAGACGTCAAGAACACACGTCTCAAGAACACAGACGTCAAGAACACACGTCTCAAGAACACAGACGTCAAGAACACACGTCTCAAGAACACAGACGTCAAGAACACACGTCTCAAGAACACAGACGTCAAGAACACACGTCTCAAGAACACAGACGTCAAGAACACACGTCTCAAGAACACAGACATCAAGAACACACGTCTCAAGAACACACGTCTCAAGAACACAGACGTCAAGAACACACGTCTCAAGAACACAGACGTCAAGAACACACGTCTCAAGAACACAGACGTCAAGAACACACGTCTCAAGAACACAGTATTACCCTAAAAACCTGCGGGACACCACTAGACCATTAAGGAGCTGGGAACCATACAAGTGAACGTTTTCTATATACCTGGAACATACCTGGAGAGGGTTTCGGGAGTTCTTCTACTCCCCCGAGCCCGCCCTGGGGCCAGGCTCGACTTGTGATAACTGGGTCCACCAGGCTGTTGCTTGGAGCGGCCCACAGGCCCACATACCCTAGGCTCTTATCTTAGTCCTTATCCTGGGCCCTTGTTTTAGACTCTTATCCTGAACCCTTTATCCTGGACCCTTATCCTGGTCCCTTATCCTGAACCCTTTATCCTGAACCCTTATCCTGGACCCTTTATCCTGGACCCTTATCCTGGACCCTTTATCCTGGACCCTTTATCCTGGACCCTTATCTTGGTCCCTTATCCTGAACCCTTTATCCTGAACCCTTATCCTGGACCCTTTATCCTGGACCCTTATCCTGGACCCTTTATCCTGGACCCTTATCCTGGACCCTTTATCCTGGACCCTTATTAAGGGTACAAAACGGACCAAAACGTCTTCATTTCCACTTCATGTTTGGCTCGAGTTACTGACTCAATCTCTTCTCTTCATACTAGTGCTGGGTTATGAGCATTATAATAGAGGATTACTGCAGTAGGACCACTGGCTCGTATGAGGCAGTAGGCCTACTGGCCCATGTGAGGCAGTAGGACCACTGGCCCGTATGAGGCAGTAGGCCTACTGGCCCATGTGAGGCAGTAGGACCACTGGCCCGTATGAGGCAGTAGGCCTACTGGCCCGTATGAGGTAGTAGGCCTACTGGCCCGTATGAGGCAGTAGGCCTACTGGCCCATGTGAGGCAGTAGGACCACTGGCCCGTATGAGGCAGTAGGCCTACTGGCCCATGTGAGGCAATAAGACCACTGGCCCGTATGAGGCAGTAGGCCTACTGGCCCATGTGAGGCAGTAGGACCACTGGCCCGTATGAGGCAGTAGGCCTACTGGCCCATGTGAGGTAGTAGGCCTACTGGCCCATGTGAGGCAGTAGGCCTACTGGCTCATGTGAGGCAGTAGGACCACTGGCCCATGTGAGGCAGTAGGCCTACTGGCCCATGTGAGGCAGTAGGCCTACTGGCCCATGTGAGGCTGTAGGCCTACTGGCCCATGTGAGGCAGTAGGCCTACTGGCCCATGTGAGGCAGTAGGCCTGCTGGCCCATGTGAGGCAGTAGGCCTGCTGGCCCATGTGAGGCAGTAGGACCACTGGCCCGTATGAGGCAGTAGGCCTACTGGCCCATGTGAGGCAGTAGGCCTACTGGCCCATGTGAGGCAGTAGGACCACTGGCTCATGTGAGGCAGGACCACTGGCCCGTATGAGGCAGTAGGCCTACTGGCCCATGTGAGGCAGTAGGCCTACTGGCCCATGTGAGGCAGTAGGCCTGCAGTTTCACTCATATATCTATTTCATAAATTACTAAGGTGTTTGTTTTAGTAATATTATCTGGCAGGTCGGTATTTTTTTTTATTTAGTGAATATGTTTTGCGTTTATTTTGTTTTGCTAAGGTTAAAAGTTAACAATTTATGACAATATAGCACTTGGAAGGGATATGAAGCAGACTAAGAGCTGGGATATGAGGGTGGAATGAAGGAATGATGCCTAATTACTTGGGCGAGCGGGGATCGAACATCGACTCTGCAAGAAGCCAAGTTGTTACTGTTCCGACCAGTTAAAATGGCCGGCATTAGCACACTGACTCCAGAATTAACTGATTTATCGAAAGAACTTGTTAGAGGACTAATATGTATTTTTCTAACTTTATTAAGACTGACAGATATCCCATGAAGACCCGATGATTCGTTTGGTTAGATTATACGTATTTACAAAGTACTTTTTGTTATTTACAAACAAGTATTTACAAAAACGTTTGTAACTTGTAGCTTACATAATTATCTAAACTTTTAAATTATCTCTATGGTGGGTACAATCTCTCTTCCACAGTGAAAACTACCCATTTACAAAAGTGAACCCCCCCCCAAAAAAAAAAAAAAAAACGTTGAAACCTAAAAAAAACGTTGTGGGTAGGTTTTGTGTTGTAGAAGAACTCTCGTCCAACTAGACTCTCCAGGTGTGCCAGGTGTGGAGACCAGGAGGTACCTGGGTCCTGCTGTGGCACAGTGGTCTGCGTCCGCAGCTCACAACTCGGGGACCCCAGTTCAATCCCCGGGAAAGACATGGAGACAGTTGGACACGTTTCCTTTCACCTGATGCCTTTGTTCACTTAGCAGGTACCCGGGAGTTAGGCAACTGTTGTGGGTTGCATCCTGGTAGGGAATTCATACATCAGATTCTGAGCAGCTGTCTCCAACAGCCTGGCTGACCAGACCATCAACCAGGAAGCCTGATCAGAGACCGGGCAGTGGGGACATTGATCCCCGGAACTTACAAGAGGTCAGAATCTGGCCAAAGGGGACCTTGACAAGACTAAGGGCTTCCTGTCCCCGACAATGGAGAATTATTCATGGGGCGGCAAATAAATAACCTTTATATACAGTACTTGAATAAATAATAGTTTTCACTTCAGAGTATTGCAAACTACATATGTAAACTCAGTACTGTTTCAGAGTATTGCAAACTACATATGTAAACTCAGTACTGTTTCAGAGTATTGCAAACTACATATGTAAATGTAGTACTTTTTATGCTGCACGAGCATGGATCTTGACATTGTCATGCTCACCCACTTGCACCGGTCGGAACAGCAACAGTATTGCATCTTACAGGATCCACGTTCGATCCCCGATGGTCCAAGTGGTTGGGCACCATTCTTTCCCTCCGTCCTTATATCTAAGACCTTTGTCTTCTTTGTTCTCCCAAGTCTTATTAGTCGTGCTGGTCTGGGGCTCTCTCCTCACCCTTACCTTACTCTGAGAAAGTCCTGAGGGTGGCCACTGGGCTGAGGCAAGACATTACAAAACTTATACATTTTCTTATATTCAAGCATATGTAAGCATATGTAAGCATATGTAAGCATATGTGCATACATATGCTTACATAGTAAGGTAATTATCAGCAGAAACCATTGACCCATTACGACTGTACAGCACTTGGAAGGGATGAAGGTAAGGATTTAAAATAGATCGGGGGGGGGGGTGAAGGAATAGTGCCTAACCACTTGGACGGTCGGGGATTGAACGTCGACCTGCAAGGAGTGAGAAAGTATGTCTACCGTCCAGTCCAAGTGGTTCTGGTAGGATAAAGTGAATTAAAAGTAACATTGGAAAATGAGAAGATTCAGCTGAGACCTGATCACAATATACAAGATTTAAGATTTTGAGAGATATAAACAAAGTGGACCAGACGTGACGAGGCAGCAGAGAGATGGCGGCCGGCCTATTAGATCATCCTATTTTAACCACAACGAAATCCATATTACGTAGTATTTGATAAAATATCGAGGCCATACAATGGGATCGAACCCGCGTCCTTCAACTCTTCAGGCACACGTACTACCAACAGGCCCACGATGAACTAAGTGTTGTACTGACTTACACGGAGTTTGCGAGGCACCATCCGGCACCGTGACTAGACACCCATGCATAAATTAGCCCGGGAGACAAGTGGCCTCGTTAGTGGTGGCAGCGGTGGGAACCGAACCTGACTAAGACGTAGAAGGCTCTAGGGATATCTCTCCTTGTATCTCAAGTCAGCCGGCTACCACCGCCCGTATGGGTCACTTGGCCGCATGGGAGATTTACGGGTGGGCAGAGGCTGTGGGCGTGGCTGGTGGGCGTGGCTGGTGGGCGTGGCCGGTGGGCGTGGCATGAAGCATAAGTTTGTTTACGGACTGGAGAGTACTTACCTACCAGTGCTTACATATCAGTGACTACGAGGGAGCGAGGTCTATAGCTCTTTATTCCCTGCTTTCTAGTCATTTTTGCGCCTGATGCGTTACCTTACCTTGCGATAATTTCGGGGCTTAGCGTCCCCGCGGCCCAGTCTTCGACCAGACTTTTTTACACACTCCCCAGGAAGCAGCCCTGTAGCAGCTGTCTAACTCCCAGGTACCTATTTACTGCTAGGTGAACCGATCCGCCGGGGATCGAACCCGGAACCTTAGCACTACGAATCCCGAGCTCTGTCCACTCAGCCGTCAGGTCCCACCAGGTCTATCCTACCAATCTCCCAGTTAGCAATCAGGTCAAGCGATCTGTTAGTACTGGCAGCCCACACACACCAATGTAAACACCACAGTCTGGTTGTCCCGATACAATCGTGATGAACATGATAAGTTCACCTAAGAGAACAAAGAAGATCTGTTCCTTGTGTTCTTTGCCTCGTTGGAACCATCATAGACCAGCTTGTTCTTCCCATTACCACACCGTACAAAATGCAACGGTTTCACTTAACCAGAAACGTACTAACCCAAGCAGCCCACCTAACCTATCGAGACCGATGCATAGAAAACGTCAATATTAGGCCGGCCACACACGTGCAGTTTTAACTGACAGTTATGACTGTTCAGTTATAACTGTCACAGTTCAAACTGACGTCAGTTAAAAATGAAATGCACACACACACACACAGTTCAATCCCTCAGTTGTTCCATGGATTCCGAGGAGTACGATCTTGCCGCACTTGGTGTGTTCTTGGTAATGCTACCTTGAGGCTACCTTGAGGTGCTTCCGGGGCTTAGTGTCCCCGCGGCCCGGTCGTCGACCAGGCCTCCTGGTTGCTGGACTGATCAACCAGGCTGTTAGACGCGGCTGCTCGCAGCCTGACGTATGAGTCACAGACTGGTTGATCAGGTATCCTTTGGAGGTGCTTATCCAGTTCTCAAGCAAATTGCTACAAGCAAATAGAAAAAAGAAAACTAAGAAGCGTAGCAGTGGTGCAAAAAATGGTTACTAAGGCGAAATCAATGTTCTGATATTACATTGTTAAAGGAATTAAGTGAAGAACCAATTGATTTTCTCAATTATTTGCGCATGACTGAAACTGTGTACCAAAAGCTGCTTTCGCTGGTTTCTCCTTTCATTAAAAAGAAAGATACAATAATGAGAAGAGCAATATCGCCACATGAAAGCTTAACTGCTACCTTGCTACCACCTGTAGAAATGAGAAGTTGAGAACTGTACAGTTACGAGTCCCCCACACACGCTCAGTTCAGTTACTCCTTTCAGTTAAAAATATGGAACATTGCATTTGTCGCAGTTTAACTGTACAGTTCTGTTGAACTGACGAAATGAGCAACTGAGATACCCACACACGTGCAGTTTTAACTGAGCAGTTATAACTGTCAGTTAAAACTGCATGTGTCTGGCCGGCCTACAGTGCTTTAATTTCTAGAGTACTAATGCTTCGCTTTTGTAACGAATTAGTCAGTTCCGTAAAATATGCAATGTTTACAAAAAGTGACTTTTCAATATATATATATATATATATATATATATATATATATATATATATATATATATATATATATATATATATATATATATATATATATATATATATATATATTTCTGGACACAGAAATCTACACCACAGTGAGAGTCCTTGTGTGTGTACTCACCTAGTTGTGCTTGCGGTGGGGGGGGGCTCTGGCTCTTTGGTCCCGCCTCTCAACCGTCAATCAACAGGTGTTCAGGTTCCTGAGCCTATTGGGCTCTATCATATCTACACTTGAAACTGTGTATGGAGTCAGCATCCACCACATTACTTCCTAATGCATTCCATTTGTCAACCACTCTGACACTAAAAAAGTTCTTTCTAATATCTCTGTGGCTCATTTGGGCACCTATGTCCCCTAGTGCGTGTGCCCCTTGTGTTAAATAGCCTTATCTACCCTATCAATTCCCTTGAGAATCTTGAATGTGGTGATCATGTCCCCCCTAACTCTTCTGTCTTCCAGCGAAGTGAGGTTTAATTCCCGTAGCCTCTCCTCGTAGCTCATACCTCTCAGCTCGGGTACTAGTCTGGTGGCAAAACTTTGAACCTTTTCCAGTTTGGTCGTATCCTTGACTAGATATGGACTCCATGCTGGGGCTGCATACTCCTGGATTGGCCTGACATATGTGGTATACAAAGTTCTTAATGAATCCTTACACAAGTTTCTGAATGCCGTTCTTATGTTGGCCAGCCTGGCATATGCCGCTGATGTTATCCTCTTGATATGGGCTGCAGGAGACAGGTCTGGCGTGATGTCAACCCACAAGTCTTTTTCTCTCTCTTACTCATTAAGAATTTCATCTCCCAGATGATACCTTGTATCTGGCCTCCTGCTCCCTACGCCTATCTTCAATGCATTACATTTGCTTGGGTTAAACTCTAACAACTATTTGTTCGACCATTCCTTCAGCTTGTCCAGGTCTTCTTGAAGCCTTAAGCAGTTCTCTTCTGTCTTAATCCTTCTCATAAATTTGGCATCGTTAGCAAACTTTGAGAGAAATGAATCTATACCCTCCGGGAGATCATTTCCATATATCAGAAACAAGATAGGACCGAGTACAGAGCCCAGTGGGACTCCACTGGTAACTTCACGCTATCTGAGGTCGCACCCCTCACCGTAACTCTCTGCTTCCTATTGCTTAGATACTCCCTTATCCACTGGAGCACCTTACCAGCAACACCTGCCTGTCTCTTCAGGTTATGTACCAGCCTCTTTGCGGTACTGTGTCAAAGGCTTTCCGACAATCCAAGAAAATGCAGTCCGGCCAGCCTTCTCTTTCTTGCTTAATCTTTGTCACCTGGTCGTAGAATTCTATTAAGCCAGTCAGGCAAGATTTACCCTCTCTGAATCCATGTTGGCGATTTGTCACGAAGTCCCTTCTCTCCAGATGTGTTACCAGGTTTTTTCTCACGATCTTCTCCATCACCTTGCATGGTATACAAGTCAAGGACACTGGCCTGTAGTTCAGTGCCACTTGCCTGTCGCCCTTTTTGTATATTGGGACCACATACGCCGTCTTCCATATTTCTGGTAGGTCTCCCGTCTCCAGTGACCTACTATACACTATGGAGAGTGGCAAGCAAAGTGCCTCTGCACACTCTTTCAGTACCCATGGTGAGATCCCATCTGGACCAACAGCCTTTCTAACATCCAGATCCAGCAGGTGTTTCTTGACCTCCTCACTCGTAATTTCGAACCCTTCCAAGGCCACCTGGTTTACTTCCCTTTCTCCCAGCACAGTGACCTCACCTTGTTCTATTGTGAAGACCTCCTGGAACCTCTTGTTGAGTTCTTCACAAACCTCTTTGTCATTCTCTGTATACCTGTCCTCGCCTGTTCTAAGTTTCATTACCTGTTCTTTCACTGTTTCTTCCTCCTGATGTGACTATGGAGCAGCTTTGGTTAGGTCTTGGCTTTGTTTGCTATATCATTTTCATAATTTTTCTCTGCTTCTCTTCTCACCCTAACATACTCATATCTGGTTCTCTGGTATCTCTCTCTGCTTTCTGGTGTTCTGTTATTCCGGAAGTTCATCCACGCCTTTTTGTTCAGTTTCTTCGCTTCCATACATGCCCTATTATACCATGGATTCTTCTTTTGCTTCTCGGATTTTTCCCTTTGGGACGGAATGAACCTGTTTACTGCCTCCTGACACTTTTGGGTGACATAGTCCATCATATCTTGTACAGACTTATCTCTGAGGTCTGTGTCTCAAGGTATTTCCCCTTAGGAAACGTCTCATCTCCTCATATTTCCCCTTTCAGTATGCCAGCCTTTTGTTTCCTAGTTCTTTTTTGGGGGAGATAATTCCTAGCTCTACCAGGTACTCAAAGTTTAATACACTGTGGTCACTCATTCCCAAGAGTGCTTCCATCTTAACTTCCCTTGTATCCCACTCATTTAGGGTAAATATCAGATCAAGCATGGCTGGTTCATCTTCTCTCATTCTTGTTGGTTCCTTGATGTGCTGACTTAGAAAATGTCTTGTTGCCACGTCCAGCAGCTTAGCTCTCCATGCTTCTGGTCCTCCATGCAGATCTCTGTTCTCCCAGTCTATTTTCCTGTGGTTGAAGTCTCCCATAATTAGTAGTCCAGATCCATTCCTGCTGGCAACAGAAGCTGCTCTCTCTATTATGTTAATGGTGGCCATGTTGTTTCTATCATATTCCTGTCTAGGTCTTCTGTCATTTGGTGGTGGATTATATATGACTATGACTATAATTTTTTGTCCTCCAGTTGTTATGGTGCCTGTTATGTAGTCACTGAAACCCTCACAGCCCTGAATGACCATATCCTCCAAGTCCCAGCCCTTTCTTACCAGCAGAGCTACACCACCTCTACCTCTTCCTTCTCTCTCTTTCCTCATAACATAATATTCCTGTGGGAACATTGCATTTATTATGGTTTTCGTTAGCTTTGTTTCTGTGAGTGCTATTATGTCTGGGTTTTCCTCTAGTACCCATTCTCCAAGCTCATTTGCATTATTTGTAATTCCATCTATGTTAGTGTACATTGCCCTGAGGTTCTGTCCCTTCTCAAATCGCCTCCTTGGTGAATGTTCTGCTGGTATTGGAAGCTGTTCCATGGGTGTGAGGACTTGTGAGGTGGATAACAGGGTCTCAGAGGATACTGGGGTGAGGGGCGGGGGGTCAAGTGAAGGTGGGCAGGGAGGTATGGGATGAAGGGGGAGGGAGGACCGGAAGGAAAAAGGGGGAGGGGGGATATGGCGGGAGGAGGGGAGAGGTAACAGGGTGGGAATGGGGTGTGGGGGAGGGAGATTTGGTTGAGCATTTGAGTGGGGACAGGGAGGGTTTGGGGTAGGGGGGTTTTCGATGCAGAAGAGGGTGGTGTGGTTGCCCTTCCCCCTGGTGTTACTGGGTAGCTGGTTGTGGGTTTTCCCCTCACCTCTGGGGATGATGTGTTGGGAGCTGTGAGTACCTGGTTTTCCCCTCTCGTCCTACGCTTCTTCCTTGCTTCTGCCGCCATGGCCCTCTGGAGGAATACTTTTTTGAATTCTCCTACCTGTTGCAGGTGGCTTTTCCTTGTTAGAATCATCTCCTTTGTGTTCTCGTTTGCAAACACTATCTTTAACACACGGTCTTGGTCTTTGTTGTACCAGCCTAGCCTGAAAACCTTCTCAATTCTATGCTCGTCCCCTTCCATCCCTAGTGCCTTCAGTGTGTCCCGTGTGTGTACTCACCTAATTGTGCTTGCGGGGGTTGAGCTTTGGCTCTTTGGTCCCTCCTCTCAATTGTCAATCAACTGGTGCACAGATTCCTGAGCCTACTGGGCTCTATCATATCTACATTTGAAACTGTGTATGGAGTCAGCCTCCACCACATCACTTCCTAGTGCATTCCATTTATTAACTACGCTGACACTGAAAAAATTCTTTCTAACGTCTCTGTGGCTCATCTGGGTACTAAGTTTCCACCTGTGTCCCCTTGTTCGTGTCCCACCCGTGCTGAAGAGTTTGTCTTTGTCCATCCTATCAATTCCCCTGAGAATTTTGTAGGTTGTGATCATGTCTCCCCTTACTCTTCTGTTTTCCAGGGATGTGAGGTTCAGCTTCTTTAGCCTTTCCTCGTAGCTCATTCCTCTCAGTTCCGGGACGAGCCTGGTGGCATACCACTGAATCTTCTCTAACTTTGTCTTGTGTTTAACTAGGTATGGACTCCAGGCTGGAGCTGCATACTCCAGGATTGGTCTTACATAAGTGGTATACAGGGTCCTGGACGATTCCTTACACAAGTTTCTAAAGGCAGTTCTTATGTTGGCTAGTCTAGCATATGCCGCTGATGATATTCTTTTGATGTGGGCCTCTGGGGACAGGTTCGGTGTGATATCAACCCCCAGATCTTTGTACTCACCTAGTTGTACTCACCTAGTTGTGCTTGCGGGGGTTGAGCTCTTGCTGTTTGGTCCCGCCTCTCAACTGTCAATCAACAGGTGTACAGGTTCCTGAGCCTATTGAGCTCTATCATATCTACACTTGAAACTGTGTATGGAGTCATCCTCCACCACATCACTTCCTAATGCATTCCATTTGTCAACCACTCTGACACTAAAAAAGTTCTTTCTAATATCTCTGTGGCTCATTTGGGCACTCAGTTTCCATCTGTGTCCCCTAGTGCGTGTGCCCCTTGTGTTAAACAGCCTGTCTTTATCAACCCTGTCAATTCCCTTGAGGATCTTGAATGTGGTGATCATGTCCCCCCCTAACTCTTCTGTCTACCAACGAAGTGAGGTTTAATTCCCGTAGTCTCTCCTCGTAGTTTCTCCTTTGTGTGTGTGTGTGTGTGTGTGTGTGTGTGTGTGTGTGTCCCAAGTCAAATATTTATATGATTTGTAATTCTTGAAGTGACTGAATGGTTTGGTCTGCTTAGCCTGCTGCCAAAATGCATTCAGTAATTCTGCGCATTTTGGGGTAACAAGAATGTCGAAACTGCTCTTTTCATGTGATGGAAAGATTGATCTGTCAGTCAAATATCACACACCTTGCATATTATTATTATTATTATTTCTGTGCCACAGCTATGTGTTGGTAACACTGAAGAAGGAGCCAGCTTGGACACAGAAATCTACACCACAGTGAGAGTCCTTGTGTGTGTGTGTGTGTGTGTGTGTGTGTGTGTGTGTGTGTGTGTGTGTGTGTGTGTGTGTGTGTGTGTGTGTGTGTGTGCGTGTGTGTAGAGGTGCCACAGTGCTCTCTCTCTTTTGGCCCTCTGGTCACTCCCTGGCACGCACGCACGCACGCGCACACGCGCACACACACACACACACACACACACACACACACACACACACACACACACACACACACACACACACACACACACACACACACACACGTTCAACCCGAGTAAATGCAAAGTAATGAAACTAGGCAGTGGAAACAGGAGGCCAGGCACAGGATACAGAATAGGAGATGAAGTACTTAATGAAACAGACAGAGAGAAAGATCTAGGAGTTGATATCACACCAAACCTGTCTCCTGAAGCCCACATAAAGAGAATAACGTCTGCGGCATACGCGAGGCTGGCTAACATCAGAACAGCGTTCAGGAACCTGTGTAAGGAATCATTCAGAATTTTGTACACCACATATGTAAGACCAATCCTGGAGTATGCGGCCCCAGCATGGAGCCCGTACCTTGTCAAGCACAAGACGAAGCTGGAAAAAGTCCAAAGGTATGCCACTAGACTAGTCCCAGAACTAAGAGGCATGAATTACGAGGAAAGGCTGCGGGAAATGCACCTTACGACACTGGAAGACAGAAGAGTAAGGGGAGACATGATCACTAACTACAAAATCCTCAGGGGAATCGACCGGGTAAACAAGGACAAACTATTCAACACTGGTGGGACGCGAACAAGGGGACACAGGTGGAAACTGAGTACCCACATGAGCCACAGAGACGTTACCTTGACCTTGAGGTTACCTTGAGGTGCTCCCGGGGCTTAGTGTCCCCGCGGCCCGGTCGTCGACCAAGCCTCCTGGTTGCTAGAAGGAACTTTTTCAGTGCCAGAGTAGTTAACAGGTGGAATGCATTAGGCAGTGATGTGGTGGAGGCTGACTCCATACACAGTTTTAAATGTAGATATGACAGAGCCCAGTAGGCTCAGGAACCTGTACACCAGTTGATTGACAGTTGAGAGGCGGGACCAAAGAGCCAGAGCTCAACCCCCGCAAGCACAAATAGGTGAGTACACGTACACAGGTTTTGCAATGATCAATGCTGGACTATAAACTTCAGAGTACAAAGCTTCGTCAGAAACTTTCTATACAGTTTTGTCAAGCATATTAACCTGCCCTTCCCTCAGTATCAACTAGAGCATACCTGGAACATACCTTCAGAGGATGTCGAGAGTTCTACTTCCCGAGCCCGGTCTGAGCCCAGGCTTGACTTGTGATAACTTGGTCCACCAGGCTGTTGCTAGCAGCGGCCCGCAGGCCCACATATCCACCACAGTCTGGTTGGTCCGGCACTTCTTGCAAGAACCTGACGGTTTAATAAATATAAACGAAGGAATGTTATCAATATACGGGTTTCTTAACTGGTTTGTGTAATAGCTTAATGGATTCTGGCTCTGTTCAACCAGGCTGTTATAGACGCCCCTGCTAGCACTCTGACGCATGATTCACAGATCGGTTGATCCGCTATCCCTTAATGATGTTAATGTGTCGACTGCATCAACTAAGAATTTAATTTTTTTTCATTAATCAATCGTCAATCATTATTTTGACGAGCATGAAGAATCAAGAGTTCAAACGTGCAAATCTTTTGAATAATTCCACAGTTTCCCCTATTTGAGATGGTATTTTTTCCCCTTGTACTTCAAAAGTACAACAGTAGTACCACTGGGTCACACTTGAAAAACCCCAAAGTCATGACCGAGTCACACTTGAAAAGGCCAAAGTCATTCCTCGAGACAAAATCAGCCATTTTCTGCCTTGGTGGTGTTCACGATATTTTATCGATTTTGAAAATTTTGGCTAAAATCATAAAAGTATAGTTCGAGTCCCAATATTGTATATATATGCTATACCTTATCTTGAGGTTATCTTGAGATTATTTCGGGGCTTTAGTGTCCCGAAATGATCGAAGGGGGCCTCGTAGCCTGGTGGATAGCGTGCAGGACTTCGATTCCCGCACGAGGCAGAAACAAATGGGCAAAGTTTCTTTCACCCTGAATGCCCCTGTTACCTAGCAGTAAATAGGTACCTGGGAGTTAGTCAGCTGTCACGGGCTGCTTCCTGGGGGTGGAGGCCTGGTCGAGGACCGGGCCGCGGGGACATTAAAGCCCCGAAATCATCTCAAGATAACCGCAAGATAACCTCCCCGCGGCCCGGTCCTCGACCAGGCCTCCACCCCCAGGAAGCAGCCCGTGACAACTGACTAACTCCCAGGTACCTATTTTACTGCTAGGTAACAGTGGCATAGGGTGAAAGAAACTCTGCCCAATGTTTCTCGCCGGCGCCTGGGATCGAACCCAGGACCACAGGATCACAAGTCCAGCGTGCTGTCCGCTCGGCCGACCGGCTCCCCAACTTGGGTGAACCTGCACATTAGAGATCGAACCCGGGGGTTCTCTCTCATGACGCGAGAGGAGAACACGGTTATCCACCACACCACACAGCTGTCAGGATTCGAAATTACTATTTTACCGGATTCATATCTTACATATATATATTTCCGCCTTAACACGACATTGTACAGCAACATTGACAAGGAAGAAGGGTTGGGTGACCTCCAGAGACCTTAGTGGAGACCCAGTGAGCATTTTAAGTCTCAGTTGGGTACCAGTCAGGTGTCTCTGAGACACTTCTTTGTGAACACCCATGGCCTAGTTGGTATCGCAATCATCTCGTACTTGTGAGGCCCGAGTTCGAATCTCTGATGATCCGAGTGAATGAAATGATATATCACCGCACTACTGATGCAGCTAACAGCGCATACTTCTGCCCTATATGTCAGCCACTTGCAACCTGCTTCATTTCCATATTTGATTAGTAACTTGTATTAATCTTGCACCTCTCACTAACTATCAATTTGTTACGCCATGTTCTCTCATACTGAATATGATCTTCATTTATTAAAGTACTCGCTACTTTTGTGCACACACACACACACACACACACACACACACACACACACACACACACACACACACACACACACACTCACACATACACACACACACACACACACACACACACACACACACACACACACACACACACACACACACACACACACAGGAATAGGAATAACAGGACACTGGAGAGCAGAGAAAGATACCAGAATGCCAGGAATGAATATGTCAGGATGAGAAGAGAGGCAGAAAGACAATACGAAAATGACATCGCAAGCAAGGCAAAGACTCAGCCTAAATTGTTGCATAGCCACATTAGGAGAAAAACAACAGTAAAGGAACAGGTTATGAGATTAAGGATAGGGGCAGAAGGATTCACTACAAATGACAAGGAAGTGTGTGAGGAATTGAATAAGAAATTCCAGGAGGTCTTCACCTTAGAACAAGGAGAAATTCCAGAGGTAAGTGAGGGAATAGCTAACCAGGAACCACTGGAAGAGTTTGAGATTACCAGTGGGGAAGTAAGGAAGTGTTTACTAGAGTTGGACGTGACGAAGGCTATAGGCCCAGATGGAATCTCCCCTTGGGTTCTAAAGGAAGGAGCAAGAGAACTGAGCCTACCACTCTCCATAGTGTATAACAAATCACTGGCAACAGGGGAACTGCCAGATATTTGGAAAGCAGCTAACGTAGTCCCGATATACAAGAAAGGGGATAGACAGGAGGCACTGAACTACAGGCCAGTGTCCCTAACCTGCATACCATGCAAGCTGATGGAGAAGATTGTGCGAAAAAAACTAGTGGAGCATCTGGAGCGAAGGAACTTTGTAACACAGCATCAACATGGGTTCAGGGATGGCAGGTCCTGCCTCACAGGGTTACTTGAATTCTACGACCAGGCAACAAAAATAAGGCAAGAAAGAGAAGGGTGGGCAGACTGCATATTTTTGGATTGTCAGAAAGCCTTTGATACAGTACCACACAAGAGGCTAGTGCGAAAGTTGGAGATGCAGGCTGGAGTGAGAGGGAAGGTACTCCGGTGGATAGAGGAATACCTAAGCAACAGGAGACAACGAGTCTGTGTGAGGGGTGAGGCCTCAGATTGGCGAGACGTCACAAGTGGAGTCCCGCAGGGGTCAGTCCTTGGACCTATACTGTTTCTGGTATATGTAAATGATCTCCCAGAGGGTATAGATTCGTTCCTCTCAATGTTTGCCGACGATGCAAAAATTATGAGGAGGATTGAAACAGAGGATGATAGTAGGAGGCTGCAAGATGACCTGGATAGACTGAGTGAATGGTCCAACAAATGGCTGTTGAAGTTCAACCCGAGTAAATGCAAAGTAATGAAACTAGGCAGTGGAAACAGGAGGCCAGGCACAGGATACAGAATAGGAGATGAAGTACTTAATGAAACAGACAGAGAGAAAGATCTAGGAGTTGATATCACACCAAACCTGTCTCCTGAAGCCCACATAAAGAGAATAACGTCTGCGGCATATGCGAGGCTGGCTAACATCAGAACGGCGTTCAGGAACCTGTGTAAGGAATCATTCAGAATCTTGTACACCACATATGTAAGACCAATCCTGGAGTATGCGGCCCCAGCATGGAGCCCGTACCTTGTCAAGCACAAGACGAAGCTGGAAAAAGTCCAAAGGTATGCTACTAGACTAGTCCCAGAACTAAGAGGCATGAGTTATGAGGAAAGGCTGCGGGAAATGCACCTCACGACACTGGAAGACAGAAGAGTAAGGGGGGACATGATCACAACCTACAAAATCCTCAGGGGAATCGACCGGGTAAACAAGGATGAACTATTCAACACTGGTGGGACGCGAACAAGGGGACACAGGTGGAAGCTGAGTACCCAAATGAGCCACAGAGACGTTAGAAAGAACTTTTTCAGTGTCAGAGTAGTTAGTAAATGGAATGCATTAGGAAGTGATGTGGTGGAGGCTGACTCCATACACAGTTTCAAATGTAGATATGATAGAGCCCAATAGGCTCAGGAATCTGTACACCAGTTGATTGACGGTTGAGAGGCGGGACCAAAGAGCCAGAGCTCAACCCCCGCAAGCACAATTAGGTGAGTACAATTAGGTGAGTACACACACACACACACACACACACACACACACACACACACACACACACACACACACACACACACACACACACACACACACACACACACACACTCACACATACACACACACACACACACACACACACACACACACACACACACACACACACACACACACACACACACACACACACAGAGGGGTGGGCCGGTGGCTGTGTGGACAGCACGCTTGATACGTAAGTCATGTGGACCGGGGTTCTTTCACCCTGATGAGCCTGTTACCTAGCAGTAAATAGGTACCTGGGAGTTAAACAGCTGCTACAGGCTGCTTCCAGTGTGTGTGGGGGGGGGGGGGAATTAGTTAGTAGTTAGAAACAGTTGATTGACTGAAAGTTGAGAGGCGGGCCGAAAGAGCAGAGCTCAACCCCCGAAAGCACAACTAAGTGAACACACACACACACACACACACACACACACACACACACACACACACACACACACACACACACACACACACACTGGAAAACAGAAGAGTAAGGGGAGACATGATCACGACCTACAAAATTCTCAAGAGGAATTGACAGAGTAGATAAAGATAAAATATTTAACACGGGTGGTACGCGAATAAGGGGACACAGGTGGAGACTGAGTACCCAAATGAGCCACAGGGACGTTAGAAAGAACGTTTTCAGTGTCATCTGAGTTAACGGATGGAGTGCATTAGGCAGTGATGTGGTGGAGGCTGACTCCATACACAGTTTCAAATGTAGATATGATAGAGCCCAGTAGGCTCAGGAACCTGTACACCAGTTGACTGAATGTGGGGTGAGTCAGGACCGAAGAACTGAAGCTTAAACCCCCCAAACACAACCAGGTGAGTACAAGTAGGCAAGATCAACCCTTCATACATTGTATGGGTATGATGGGTATGATGGGTATAAATTGGATAAGTTTAGATTTAGGAAAGACTTGGGTAAATACTGGTTCAGTAACAGGGTTGTTGATTTGTGGAACCAATTGCCGCGTAACGTGGTGCAGGTGGGGGTCCCTCGATTGTTTCAAGCGTGGGTTGGACATGTATATGAGTGGGATTGAGTGGTTATAGATAGGAGCTGCCTCGTATGGGCCAATAGGCCTTCTGCAGTTACCTTTGTTCTTATGTTCATGAAAGTACAAAGTGGAAACAAAAATGCCTAAATGTTCAGCATGAACAGTGGTAGAGCAAGACAGTACGTGGTACCTCAGCCCCTCCTCATCAACAATGGCCAAATGCTCGTTAATCCAGCCGGAAAACCCCTGTTTATGAAGGAAAACCCCTGTTTATGAAGGAAAACCCCTGTTTATGAAGGAAAACCCCTGTTTATGAAGGAAAACCCCTGTTTATGAAGGAAAACCCCTGTTTATGAAGGAAAACCCCTGTTTATGAAGGAAAACCCCTGTTTATGAAGGAAAACCCGTTTATGAAGGAAAACCCCTGTTTATGAAGGATAGTCGCTTTACACGCGACTCACAACTGATGACTTTCGAACATTTTGCATGCGTCTTGTGGACGGATGCTGCATTAACGAGCCTAGCCTGGGGTTGCCTTGAGATTACCTTGAGATTGCCTTGAGGTAGTTCCTAGAATCAGATCCCCCTCCCCCCTTCCCCCCTTAGGCTGCTAGACGCCGCGGCTTACATAGTGACGTGGGAATCACAGCCCGGTTGATCAGGTATGCTTTGGATGAAGTGGTCATGGGGATGCAACAGGGACCCGCCATGATGTGACCGCAATAAGGAAGAGGAATGATCTAGAAGGAAGGTAACTGAAGCTAACAATTTCAGAGATTCAAGCTTGGGTATGATAAGAGTCATTGTAATTGTAACAAGTAGTTGAAAGGCAGGGCCCAGGAGCTTTGCTCGACCGGCATGCATATACAAACAATACTGAATTAAATTTAAATTAAATTAAAGATTCGGAGCCTGACCGAGGGGGCCTGACAGCTGAGTGGACAGCGCGTCGTATTCGTAGTCCTGATGTTCCGGGTTCGATCCCTGGTGGAGGCGGAGACAAATGGGCAAAAAGTTTCTGTCACCCTGATGCCCCTGTTACCTAGCCGGAAATGGGTACCTGGGAGTTAGACAGCTGCTACGGGCTGCTTCCTGGGGGTGTGTAACAAAAAAAAAAAGCCTGGTAGAGGACCGGGCCGCGGGGACGCTAAGCCCCGAAATCATCTCAAGATAACCTCGGTAGTAAGAATCTCTGTAGTTCCTAGCACACAACAGCTATAAGAGAGGGGAAAGTTACAGGTGTGAGACCAATCAATCAGCTGTGAGAGGAGACCTTTCAGGTAGGCACAGCAGGCTGAGGATGGTACCAGATACGGTGGCAGAACGAGATGAGTGGATGGACCAGGAGGTCAGTGTAGTTGACCTCACACAAGTGACCTCGGGGAAGGATTGGAGAGACAATTGCCAGGGGTTATTAGATAGTAATTAATAGATAATTGGGTCAAACTCGGATATGAAGCCGAAATTTTGAGGCCTTTTTTTGGACCCCAGACAACCAACATTCACAACATTCTTCCCCCACACCTGCAGGACAACTGGCTCTGGTAATGATGCATTGTTCACCCCACACCTGCAGGGCAACTGGCTCTGGTAATGATGCATTGTTCCCCCACACCTGCAGGACAACTGGCTCTGGTAATGATGCATTGTTCACCCCACACCTGCAGGACAACTGGCTCTGGTAATGATGCATTGTTCACCCCACACCTGCAGGACAACTGGCTCTGGTAATGATGCATTGTTCACCCCACACCTGCAGGACAACTGGCTCTGGTAATGATGCATTGTTCACCCCACACCTGCAGGACAACTGGCTCTGGTAATGATGCATTGTTCACCCCACACCTGCAGGACAACTGGCTCTGGTAATGATGCATTGTTCACCCCACACCTGCAGGACAACTGGCTCTGGTAATGATGCATTGTTCCCCCACACCTGCAGGACAACTGGCTCTGGTAATGATGCATTGTTCACCCCACACCTGCAGGACAACTGGCTCTGGTAATGATGCATTGTTCACCCCACACCTGCAGGACAACTGGCTCTGGTAATGATGCATTGTTCACCCCACACCTGCAGGACAACTGGCTCTGGTAATGATGCATTGTTCCCCCACACCTGCAGGACAACTGGCTCTGGTAACGATGCATTGTTCCCCCACACCTGCAGGACAACTGGCTCTGGTAACGATGCATTGTTCCCCCACACCTGCAGGACAACTGGCTCTGGTAATGATGCATTGTTCCCCCACACCTGCAGGACAACTGGCTCTGGTAATGATGCATTGTTCCCCCACACCTGCAGGACAACTGGCTCTGGTAACGATGCATTGTTCCCCCACACCTGCAGGACAACTGGCTCTGGTAACGATGCATTGTTCCCCCACACCTGCAGGACAACTGGCTCTGGTAACGATGCATTGTTTTCCCACACCTGCAGGACAACTGGCTCTGGTAACGATGCATTGTTCCCCCACACCTGCAGGACAACTGGCTCTGGTAACGATGCATTGTTCACCCACACCTGCAGGACAACTGGCTCTGGTAACGATGCATTGTTCACTCCACACCTGCAGGACAACTGGCTCTGGTAACGATGCATTGTTCACCCACACCTGCAGGACAACTGGCTCTGGTAACGATGCATTGTTCACCCACACCTGCAGGACAAATGGCTCTGGTAACGATGCATTGTTCACCCCACACCTGCAGGACAACTGGCTCTGGTAACGATGCATTGTTCACCCACACCTGCAGGACAACTGGCTCTGGTAACGATGCATTGTTCACCCACACCTGCAGGACAACTGGCTCTGGTAACGATGCATTGTTCACCCACACCTGCAGGACAACTGGCTCTGGTAACGATGCATTGTTCACCCACACCTGCAGGACAACTGGCTCTGGTAACGATGCATTGTTCCCCCACACCTGCAGGACAACTGGCTCTGGTAACGATGCATTGTTCACCCCACACCTGCAGGACAACTGGCTCTGGTAACGATGCATTGTTCACCCCACACCTGCAGGACAACTGGCTCTGGTAACGATGCATTGTTCCCCCACACCTGCAGGACAACTGACTCTGGTAACGATGTATTGTTCCCCCACACCTGCAGGACAACTGGCTCTGGTAACGATGCATTGTTCCCCCACACCTGCAGGACAACTGACTCTGGTAACGATGCATTGTTCACCCCACACCTGCAGGACAACTGGCTCTGGTAACGATGTATTGTTCCCCCACACCTGCAGGACAACTGGCTCTGGTAACAATGCATTGTTCACCCCACACCTGCAGGACAACTGGCTCTGGTAACGATGCATTGTTCACCCACACCTGCAGGACAACTGGCTCTGGTAACGATGCATTGTTCACCCACACCTGCAGGACAACTGGCTCTGGTAACGATGCATTGTTCACCCCACACCTGCAGGACAACTGGCTCTGGTAACGATGCATTGTTCACCCACACCTGCTGGACAACTGGCTCTGGTAACGATGCATTGTTCACCCCACACCTGCAGGACAACTGGCTCTGGTAACGATGCATTGTTCACCCACACCTGCATGACAACTGGCTCTGGTAACGATGCATTGTTCACCCACACCTGCAGGACAACTGGCTCTGGTAACGATGCATTGTTCACCCCACACCTGCAGGACAACTGGCTCTGGTAACGATGCATTGTTCACCCACACCTGCAGGACAACTGGCTCTGGTAACGATGCATTGTTCACCCACACCTGCAGGACAACTGGCTCTGGTAACGATGCATTGTTCACCCACACCTGCAGGACAACTGGCTCTGGTAACGATGCATTGTTCACCCACACCTGCAGGACAACTGGCTCTGGTAACGGTGCATTGTTCCCCCACACCTGCAGGACAACTGGCTCTGGTAACGATGCATTGTTCACCCCACACCTGCAGGACAACTGGCTCTGGTAACGATGCATTGTTCACCCACACCTGCAGGACAACTGGCTCTGGTAACGATGCATTGTTCACCCACACCTGCAGGACAACTGGCTCTGGTAACGATGCATTGTTCCCCCACACCTGCAGGACAACTGACTCTGGTAACGATGCATTGTTCCCCCACACCTGCAGGACAACTGACTCTGGTAACGATGCATTGTTCCCCCACACATGCAGGACAACTGGCTCTGGTAATGATGCATTGTTCCCCCACACCTGCAGGACAACTGGCTCTGGTAATGATGCATTGTTCCCCCACACCTGCAGGACAACTGGCTCTGGTAATGATGCATTGTTCCCCCACACCTGCAGGACAACTGGCTCTGGTAATGATGCATTGTTCCCCCACACCTGCAGGACAACTGGCTCTGGTAACGATGACAAAGGGCCATCCTTAACTACGCCAACTGCTGGTAATGCATCAGTGGGTTAATAGACGGAACTATCACAGCTGTACCCATCATTTGAGGGGTGTAATTAGCCTGGTTGAAGGATACCTGATCAACCAGGCTGTGACTCATACGTCAGGGTGCGAGCAGCCGCGTCTAACAGCCTGGTTGATCAGTCCAGCAACCAGGAGGCCTGGTTGACGACCGGGCCGCGGGGACGCTGGGCCCCGGAAGCACCTCAAGGTAGCCAGTGCCTCCTTCTGTAGGAGACCAAACTACCTTCCTCAGGAGAGAAGACTACCGGCTCCTGCCTTGGAGCGGCAAGATAATATCCACGGACGCAGGTTCGAATCCTTGTCACGGCCCTTGTGGATTTGTTCATCCATGGACGCCTTTGTGGAAATTAGCCGACCTCTCTCGGTGTTCAGAAGTGAACTTGATAGTGAGGTAATCATCTTTAGGATGATCTGAGCCCCAGATCATTACACTGCCACCAGCGGTGACAACAGCCTGGTTGACCAGATAGCCAGCCTGGAGGCTAACCTCCCTACCGTTGATCTTCCTCCTTCCCTACCGTTGATCTTCCCTACCGTTGATCTTCCCTACCGTTGATCTTCCTCCTTCCCTACCGTTGATCTTCCCTACCGTTGATCTTCCCTACCGTTGATCTTCCCTACCGTTGATCTTCCTCCTTCAATACCGTTGATCTTCCCTACCGTTGATCTTCCTCCTTCCCTACCGTTGATCTTCCCTACCGTTGATCTTCCCTACCGTTGAACTTCCTCCTTCCCTACCGTTGATCTTCCTCCTTCCCTACCGTTGATCTTCCTCCTTCCCTACCGTTGATCTTCCTCCTTCCCTACCGTTGATCTTCCCTACCGTTGATCTTCCCTACCGTTGATCTTCCTTACCGTTGATCTTCCCTACCGTTGATCTTCCTTACCGTTGATCTTCCCTACCGTTAATCTTCCCTACCGTTGATCTTCCTCCTTCCCTACCGTTGATCTTCCTTACCGTTGATCTTCCCTACCGTTGATCTTCCTCCTTCCCTACCGTTGATCTTCCCTACCGTTGATCTTCCCTACCGTTGATCTTCCTTACCGTTGATCTTCCTCCTTCCCTCCCTCCCTCCCTCCATCTCACTTGCCTCACTCCCTTTCCTTGTAGTCATCTGGGAAATTAATGTTGGCTTCGCTGTGCACTTGTCCAGAATCACTCACCTAACTGTGCTGTCTGGGTCGAGCTTCAGCTCCTAAGCCCCACCCGTCCTCCCAGATATCAGTTGATTAAAGTCACAACTCCCAGCCTCCACGTATCGTATCGTACATACCATTAAAGTTTAGAATATGAAGGTAAAACAGAATCAAATCTCTTACAGAATCAAAATAGAATCTAATCTCTTACAGAATCAAAATAGAATCTAATCTCTTACAGAATCAAAACAGAATCAAAATAGAATCTAATCTCTTACAGAATCAAAATAGAATCTAATCTCTTACAGAATCAAAATAGAATCTAATCTCTTACAGAATCAAAATAGAATCAAATCTCTTTCAGAATCAAAATAGAATCAAATCTCTTTCAGAATCAAAACAGAATCAAATCTCTTTCAGAATCAAATCTCTTACTAGTTACGTTAGATTAAAACTCTTCTTCAGATTAAGACCTTTCTCTTATCTCTGCAGCTAATTTATGAACATCATTTCCAGTATTTATGTTTTGAACATTGTTTGTTTGTTCCCATTTGTTGGTGCTCGTTAGGTGTGTGTCCTCACCTAGTTGTGCTTGCGGAGGTTGAGCTTCGGCTCTCTGGTCCCGCCTCGCGGGATGTGTAGCGTAAGTGTAAGCGGAATGTGTAGTGGAAGCGTGTTGAGCAGTCTCGGGCCTCTGATGTTGATAGTTCTCTCTTGAACACTGTGAGGGCTCGGCCAGTTATGTCCCTTATGTGTAGTGGAAGCGTGTTGAGCAGTCTCGGGCCTCTGATGTTGATAGTTCTCTCTTGAACACTGTGAGGGGTCGGCCAGTTATGTCCCTTATGTGTAGTGGAAGCGTGTTGAACAGTCTCGGGCCTCTGATGTTGATAGTTCTCTCTTGAACATTGTGGGGGGTCGGCCAGTTATGTGTAGTGGAAGCGTGTTGAACAGTCTCGGGCCTCTGATGTTGATAGTTCTCTTTTGAACATTGTGGGGGGTCGGCCAGTTATGTGTAGTGGAAGCGTGTTGAACAGTCTCGGGCCTCTGATGTTGATAGTTCTCTCTTGAACACTGTGAGGGGTCGGCCAGTTATGTCCCTTATGTGTAGTGGAAGCGTGTTGAACAGTCTCGGGCCTCTGATGTTGATAGTTCTCTCTTGAACACTGTGAGGGGTCGGCCAGTTATGTCCCTTATGTGTAGTGGAAGCGTGTTGAACAGTCTCGGGCCTCTGATGTTGATAGTTCTCTTTTGAACATTGTGAGGGGTCGGCCAGTTATGTCCCTTATGTGTAGTGGAAGCGTGTTGAACAGTCTCGGGCCTCTGATGTTGATAGTTCTCTCTTGAACACTGTGAGGGGTCGGCCAGTTATGTCCCTTATGTGTAGTGGAAGCGTGTTGAACAGTCTCGGGCCTCTGATGTTGATAGTTCTCTTTTGAACATTGTGAGGGGTCGGCCAGTTATGTCCCTTATGTGTAGTGGAAGCGTGTTGAACAGTCTCGGGCCTCTGATGTTGATAGTTCTCTCTTGAACACTGTGAGGGGTCGGCCAGTTATGTCCCTTATGTGTAGTGGAAGCGTGTTGAACAGTCTCGGGCCTCTGATGTTGATAGTTCTCTTTTGAACATTGTGAGGGGTCGGCCAGTTATGTCCCTTATGTGTAGTGGAAGCGTGTTGAACAGTCTCGGGCCTCTGATGTTGATAGTTCTCTTTTGAACATTGTGAGGGGTCGGCCAGTTATGTCCCTTATGTGTAATGTATTTACATCCAGGTATGGAATTACGGTTGAGTGCAAAGGTCACCTCGCTTCCTTGTATGGTCTGGATCCTTCTGACTATTGCAATTAGGGTCATCAAGCCGGTTAATGCATTAACTTACGAAACCGATACATCTCTGGTTAATTATGGATGCTTTGATTGCATTTATTAAACAGTTACTGAGCTTAAAAGCACTGCAGAGTTGTTTATACCAATAATAGACGTGCAGATATACAGGTTTCGTAAGCAGACTCATAAATGCTAGATGAATCACTTGACACAAGTCGTTCCGTGTCTCTAGCCTGTCGTTGTGTACCAACAGTGTTGATAATGGCTCAGTGTTGCTTGAGGCGAGTACTGGGGCTGACAGACCTGAGGAGCTGGCCAGAGTGCCAGTGTGGCACTCTTTATGACAGAGAGTGAAGGCGTCTCTGCCTGACCATAGTGGCAGGACCAGTGGTGTAAGATAGGAGCCAGCCAGGCCGGTCCGCCCGGTCAGTGAACACCACACTAATATCACCGTCGCTGGGGAGGACACGCCCACACCCCCACTCCCCCTTCCCCCCAAGAGAATTCCCCCCACCCCCCACATTCATAACACCCCCCCCACAACCAACCCCTCCCCCTAGCCCCACCGGGGTGGTGGTCCTTCACCTCAGCCTCCACTGGGAGTGGTAACCTCGCCCTTCAACTCTCTCACTATCACTCGAGGTGCTGTGACGCCCAGCACCCTACCCCCCTCTCAGCCAGGCCCCCCGCCACATCCTCTTCCTCCTAATTGTCTTCCACAGATACAGCTCCACGCGACGAGGAGGCATGGCAGGATGTGCAAAAATAGGCCTTAAAAAATAGGCAAAAATAGGCCAAAAATAGGTACGCTGAGAGAGAACTCTTGATGGTAGGCCTAATCAGAGACCGGGCCGCAGGGACATTGATCCCCATAACCAACACAAGATGAACCACCATCACTCGTTAACCAACATTCCACCACAACGACCAAACAGCCTGACCATGCATAGAGGAACAGCAAAATGCGTACACAAGCACCCGGTTGAGCATATATCAATGCTCCATAACATTCAGCCCTGCTCACACATGGCTGGAACCGAGGCGGGACCAAAGAGCCAGAGCTCAACCCCGGCAAGCACAACTAGGTGAGTACACACGTTGAGAGAGCTGGGGGGACACAGCGAGCATTCAACAGCCTCCTTGTACAAGAAAAACAGCTTAGCTTAGTTAGCAAACATACGTTATCGTGTCAGCAAGCGGGCAGCCCGTCTGCTATCATAACATCGTGTCAGCGAGGCGGACAGCCCGCCTGCTATCATAACACCGTGTCAGCGAGGCGGACAGCCCGCCTGCTATCATAACATCGTGTCAGCGAGGCGGACAGCCCGCCTGCTATCATAACACCGTGTCAGCGAGGCGGACAGCCCGCCTGCTATCATAACATCGTGTCAGCGAGGCGGACAGCCCGCCTGCTATCATAACATCGTGTCAGCGAGGCGGACAGCCCGCCTGCTATCATAACACCGTGTCAGTGAGGCGGACAGCCCGCCTGCTATCATAACATCGTGTCAGCGAGGCGGACAGCCCGCCTGCTATCATAACATCGTGTCAGCGAGGCGGACAGCCCGCCTGCTATCATAACACCGTGTCAGCGAGGCGGACAGCCCGCCTGCTATCATAACATCGTGTCAGCGAGGCGGACAGCCCGCCTGCTATCATAACATCGTGTCAGCGAGGCGGACAGCCCGCCTGCTATCATAACACCGTGTCAGCGAGGCGGACAGCCCGCCTGCTATCATAACATCGTGACAGCGAGGCGGACAGCCCGCCTGCTATCATAACACCGTGTCAGCGAGGCGGACAGCCCGCCTGCTATCATAACATCGTGACAGCGAGGCGGACAGCCCGCCTGCTATCATAACATCGTGTCAGTGAGGCGGACAGCCCGCCTGCTATCATAACATCGTGTCAGCGAGGCGGACAGCCCGCCTGCTATCATAACATCGTGTCAGCGAGGCGGACAGCCCGCCTGCTATCATAACATCGTGTCAGCGAGGCGGACAGCCCGCCTGCTATCATAACATCGTGTCAGCGAGGCGGACAGCCCGCCTGCTATCATAACATCGTGTCAGCGAGGCGGACAGCCCGCCTGCTATCATAACATCGTGACAGCGAGGCGGACAGCCCGCCTGCTATCATAACACCGTGTCAGCGAGGCGGACAGCCCGCCTGCTATCATAACATCGTGACAGCGAGGCGGACAGCCCGCCTGCTATCATAACATCGTGTTAGCGAGGCGGACAGCCCGCCTGCTATCATAACATCGTGTCAGCGAGGCGGACAGCCCGCCTGCTATCATAACACCGTGTCAGCGAGGCGGACAGCCCGCCTGCTATCATAACATCGTGTCAGCGAGGTGGACAGCCCGCCTGCTATCATAACATCGTGTCAGCGAGGCGGACAGCCCGCCTGCTATCATAACACCGTGTCAGCGAGGCGGACAGCCCGCCTGCTATCATAACACCGTGTCAGCGAGGCGGACAGCCCGCCTGCTATCATAACACCGTGTCAGCGAGGCGGACAGCCCGCCTGCTATCATAACACCGTGTCAGCGAGGCGGACAGCCCGCCTGCTATCATAACACCGTGTCAGCGAGGCGGACAGCCCGCCTGCTATCATAACACCGTGTCAGCGAGGCGGACAGCCCGCCTGCTATCATAACACCGTGTCAGCGAGGCGGACAGCCCGCCTGCTATCATAACACCGTGTCAGCGAGGCGGACAGCCCGCCTAAGTCTTACATGGATGGCATCTGACCTTTGTCTTCTGTTAAGGTCAAAGTCATTACCAATTTTTTTTTTTCAAAATATTCTCACACTCCTACGCTCCACCTCTCTGATATCTCCCCCCCCCTCCCCATCTCCCCCATCTCCCCCTACTCCCGTCCCCCCCCCCCTGCCCCCATCTCCCCTCCTTCCCCCCCTGCTCCCCATCTCCCCTCCTCCCCCCCCCTGCCCCCCCCTCTCCATCTCTGTTTCTTTCTGGCTTTCATCCACCAAGCGTCAGACCCCGCCCAAGATTCCCCTGGAGAAGTCACGACCTGGTTTCCCCCCTCGTGTCCCCCCCCCACCCCCCCGCCTCGTGACTCCCTTCCCCCTTCAAGCAACCCCCCCCACCCCCTCCTTCCCCCGCCAACCCCACTATAACAACCGTTTAAATTCCTGTAATTCAACATAATCCTTAAGTTTCGCTACCGCAGTAAACCAGGTCGTTAGCACATGTAACGTGTTAGTACAAAATCAAGGCACAGTGATACTGACGTTTTCTATGTCTCGGCCTCGATAGGTGAGGTGGGGTGCTTGGGTTAGTTCGCTTCTGCTTAGGCAAAACTAATGTAAATGTTCCGCTCGTTTAAGCTGGCAATTGGCCGGCTTTCTCACACCACCCGGCTCGACGTGAAGATGTTATCCCAGTCCCATTCTCCCCAACACACACACACACACATGGGACAGAGGGGACATGATCACCACATACAAGATTCTAAGAGGAATTGATAGGGTAGATAAACACAGACTATTTACCACAAGGGGCACACGCACTAGGGGACACAGGTGGATATTGAGTGCCCAAATGAGCCATAGAGACGTTAGAAAGAATTTTTTCAGCGTCAGAGTAGTTGACAAATGTAATGCATTAGGCAGTGATGTGGTGGAGGCTGACTCCATACACAGTTTCAAGTGTAGATATGATAGAGCCCAATAGGCTCAGAAACCTGGACACCAGTTGATTGACAGTTGAGAGGCGGGACCAAAGAGCCAGAGCTCAACCTCTGCAAGCACAACTAGGTGAGTACACACACACACACACACACAAACACACACACACACACACACACACACACACACACACACACACACACACACACACACACACACACACACACACACACACACACACACACACACACACACACACACACACACACACACACACACACACACACACACTCACACACACACACACACACACACACTCACACACACACACACACACTCACACACACACACACACACACACGACAAAAGAGGTGACAATATACACAGAACACCATCACGCCAGCCGACAGGTGACAACTCTTAACAAAGCGCAATGTCATGTTCTTCTTCCACCCCTCCCCCCCACGCCTCACCTCCCCCCCCCCCCCGACCCTCCCCCTCATCCAATGTCGCAGCTGCCTCTGACCCCCAATTCCAATCTGGCCTTTGACCCCGCCTCCCAGCTGCCCCTGACCCCGCCTCCCAGCCACCCCTGACCTTACGTGTCCCCGGTCAGGCGTGCTTCCATCTTACCCTCGATGCTGACCCCAACTTGACCCCTCACGAGACGATAGTTTTATCGCGTGACCCCAACATGACCTCCGTAGGGGTAGTTGCTGTCATCGTGACCTGTCCTGGAACTACACCCACACCTCGTATTTCTTCCTCCCTCCCTCAGCCCAACCCCATCACAATGATGACACACACACTGAAAAAGACAGAAAAAGGAGACATGATCACCACCTATATAATTCTCAGAGGAATTGACGCGGTAGATAAGGTTAAACTTTTTAATTAACACTGGCGGTACGCGAACAAGGGGACACAGGTGGAAACTGAGTACCCACATGAGCCACAGAGACGTTAGAAAGAATTTTTTCAGTGTCAGAGTAGTTAGTAAATGGAATGCATTATTAGGCAGTGATGTGGTGGAGGCTGACTCCATACACAGTTTCAAATTTTGATATGATAGAGCCCAGTAGGCTCAGGAACCTGTACACCAGGTTCCTGGTGTACCAACAAGAATGAGAGAAGATGAACCAGCAATGCTTGATTTGATATTTACCCTAAATGAATGGGATATAAGGGAAGTTAAGATGGAAGCGCCCTTGGTAATGAGTGATCACACTGTATTGAACTTTGAGTACCTGGTAGAGCTAGGATTTATCTCCCCCAAAAAAGAACTAGGAAACAAAAGACTGGCATACTGAAAGGGGAATTATGAACAGATGAGAAGTTTCCTAAGTGACACAGACACCTTGGGACACAGACCTCAGAGATAAGTCTGTACAAGGTATGATGGACTATGTTACCCAAAAGTGTCAGGAGGCAGTAAACAGGTTCATCCCGGCCCAAAGGGAAAAATCCGAGAAGCAACAGAAGAATCCATGGTATAATAGGGCATGTATAGAAGCGAAGAAACTGAACAAAAGGGCGTGGAGGAACTTCCGGAATAACAGAACACCAGAAAGCAGAGAGAGATACCAGAGAACCAGGAATGAGTACGTCAGGGTGAGAAGAGAAGCAGAGAAAAGTTTTGAAAATGATATAGCAAACAAAGCCAAGACCGAACCAAAGCTACTCCACAGTAACATCAGAAGGAAAACAACAGTGAAAGAACAGGTAATGAAACTTAGAACAGGCGAGGACAGGTATACAGAGAATGACAAAGAGGTGTGTGAAGAACTCAACGAGAGGTTCCAGGAGGTCTTCACAATAGAACAAGGTGAGGTCACTGTGCTAGGAGAAAGGGAGGTAAACCAGGCGGCCTTGGAAGAGTTCGAAATTACGAGAGAGGAGGTCAAGAGACACATGCTGGATCTGAATGTTAGTAAGGCTGTTGGTCCAGACGGGATCTCACCATGGGTTATCTTGAGGTTATCTTGAGATGATTTTGGAGCTTTAGTGTCCCCACGGCCCGGTCCTCGACCAAGCCTCCACCCCCAGGAAGCAGCCCATGACAGCTGACTAACACCCAGGTACCTATTTTACTGCTTGGTAACAGGGGCATAGGGTGAAAGAAACTCTGCCCATTGTTTCTCGCCGGCGCCTGGGATCGAACCCAGAACCACAGGATCATAAGTCCAGCGTGCTGTCCGCTCGGCCAACCGGCTCCCCTTGGGTACTGAAAGAGTGTGCAGAGGCACTTTGCTTGCCCCTCTTCATTGTGTATAGTAAGTCACTGGAGACGGGAGACCTACAAGAAATATGGAAGACGGCGAATGTGGTCCCAATATACAAAAAGGGCGACAGGCAAGAGACACTGAACTACAGGCCAGTGTCCTTAACTTGTATACCATGGAATGTGATGGAGAAGATCGTGAGAAAAAACCTGGTAACACATCTGGAGAGAAGGGACTTCGTGACAAATCGCCAACATGGGTTCAGGGAGGGTAAATCTTGCCTGACTGGCTTAATAGAATTCTACGATCAAGTGACAAAGATTAAGCAAGAAAGAGAGGGTTGAGCGGACTGCATTTTCTTGGATTGTCGGAAAGCCTTTGACACAGTACCGCATAAGAGGCTGGTACATAAGCTGGAGAGACAGGCAGGTGTAGCTGGTAAGGTGCTCCAGTGGATAAGGGAGTATCTAAGCAATAGGAAGCAGAGAGTTACGGTGAGGGGTGAGACCTCAGATTGGCGTGAAGTCACCAGTGGAGTCCCACAGGGCTCTGTACTCGGTCCTATCTTGTTTCTGATATATGTAAATGATCTCCCCGAGAGTATAGATTCATTTCTCTCAATGTTTGCGGACGATGCCAAAATTATGAGAAGGATTAAGACAGAAGAGGACTGTTTGAGGCTTCAAGAAGACCTAGACAAGCTGAAGGAATGGTCGAACAAATGGTTGTTAGAGTTTAACCCAACCAAATGTAATGTAATGAAGATAGGTGTAGGGAGCAGGAGGCCAGATACAAGGTATCATCTGGGAGAGGAAATTCTTCAGGAGTCAGAGAAAGAAAAAGACTTGGGGGTTGATATCACGCCAGACCTGTCTCCTGCAGCACATATCAAGAGGATAACATCAGCGGCATATTCCAGGCTGGCCAACATACGAACGGCATTCAGAAACTTGTGTAAAGAATCATTCAGAACTTTGTATACCACATATGTCAGGCCAATCCTGGAGTATGCAGCCCCAGCATGGAGTCCATATCTAGTCAAGGATAAAACTAAACTGGAAAAGGTTCAAAGGTTTGCCACCAGACTAGTACCCGAGCTGAGAGGTATGAACTACGAAGAGAGACTTCGGGAATTAAACCTCACTTCGCTGGAAGACAGAAGAGTTAGCGGGACATGATCACCACATTCAAGATTCTCCGGGGAATTGATAGGGTAGATAAAGACAGGCTATTTAACACAAGGGGCACACGCACAAGGGGACACAGGTGGAAACTGAGTGCCCAAATGAGCCACAGAGATATTAGAAAGAACTTTTTTAGTGTCAGAGTGGTTGACAAATGGAATGCATTAGGCAGTGATGTGGTGGAGGCTGACTCCATACACAGTTTCAAGTGTAGATATGATAGAGCCCAATAGGCTCAGGAATCTGTACACCTGTTGATTGACGGTTGAGAGGCGGGACCAAAGAGCCAGAGCTCAACCCCAGCAAACACAACTAGGTGAGTACATCTAGGTGAGTACCAGTTGATTGACAGTTGAGAGGCGGGACCAAAGAGCCAGAGCTCAACCCCTGCAAGCACAACTAGGTGAGTAAACACGCACACGCGCGCGCTGTCTCTCACTCCCTCCTACTTCTTTCCCTCCACCCCACCCCCCCCCCCCAACCCCCATAACCGTTAATGGCCCTCTTTACGAGGCAATTGGCGGCGGGGCGGGAGATCGAACTGTGGCAGATAGTTCACGTCGCTCGTTAAACGTCCAATATCCTCAGCCGATTAAACGACCGTCTTAACTGATAAACGAGCATTTATTTTAAACGGTCAACGAGTCACTACCTTAACCAGTTGTTTAGTTCACTTATTATACACCCCATACCCATCCCATGAGCAGTGGCGGAAAGGGTTACAGAGGTATATAATGGGTTCAGGACCTTAACTGGAGCATACCTGGAGCATACCTGTAGCATACCTGTAGCATACCTGTAGCGTACTTGGAGCATACCTGTAGCATACCTGTAGCATACTTGGAGAGGGTTCTGGGAGTTCTTCTACTCCCTGAGCCCGGCCCGAGGCCAGGCTTGACTTGTGAGAGTTTGGTCCACCAGGCTGTTGCTTTAGTTCGTTTAGATAAGCAAATGACAATTTTGTGAAGCTAGTTATACAATTGTTAATATTACACATTCATATATATTTAGAACTGGCAATATTTCCTGTTAACGCCTAGTTTACTTAAAGACTTACCTAGAGGTATCATTAACGGACGATTTGGTACCCACCATAGCTCACTAACAGCCTTGAATCACCTTCCAACAACCAGCAATTTACACCACAGCCTGGTTGGTCCGACACTTCTCTTAGAAAACCGTCCAGTTTTCTCTTGAAGATGTCCACGGTTGTTCCGGCAATATTTCTTATACTCGCTGGGAGGACGTTGAACAACCGCGGACCTCTGATGTTTATACAGTGTTCTCTGATTGTGCCTATGGCACCTCTGCTCTTCACTGGTTCAATCTTGAATTTTCTTCCATATCGTTCACTCCAGTACGTTGTTATTTTACTGTGTAGATTAGGGACCTGACCCTCCAGTATTTTCCACGTGTATATTATTTGGTATCTCTCTCTCGTCTCCTTTCTAGAGAGTACATTTGGAGAGCTTTGAGACGATCCCAATAGTTTAGTTGCTTTATCGCGTCTATGTTGTTATTTTACTGTGTAGATTTGGTACACAACCACAGACGAAACCTGTCCATATTTTTTTTTTTTTGGGGGGGGGGAGTAAAGAGGGTGGAGAGGCATAGGTGAAGTGAAGTATAGAAGTGGGAAATACAGTGAGAGGTATGAAAGCAGGCGGGCTGTCCGCCTTGCTGACACGATGACTATACATGTCCATCTTTCCATAATCATGGCGGCTTCATTTACATTTAGTAAACAGTTTACGAGCTTGGAAACTTTACAACCCAAGGTTGTTATTGTCATAAACAACCTCGTGGCGCTACGGTGCTCATAAAGAGATCAAATAAATGTAAACAAACCCGCCATGATTAACCAAAGATGCACAGCTTTCGTAACTGAACACATAAATGGCCCTACTAGGCAATCATGGGAAGCTCACTGTCCATCCTCTTAGTCCACTGTCATTTTTGACACTTTAGACCGTCCAAATTCCTATGCTTTAGTGAGAATTAAAACACCGTAATACGGACGCTTATCTATCTTATCTATTAGGCGGCTTATCTATCTTCATGGCACTTGCCAGGTGACATGGACGGGCTGGACATTCTTATGGCACTGTAGTCACAGGTGCCAAAGGCTGAGGTTGTGGGGGAAGGGAATGGGTGCCAAAGGGCTGAGGTATACTGGTATACCCCCACAACCCATAGGGGAATATACCAGTATACATATTAACCCAAGGGAGTGCGTATGGAGCACAACAATACGCTAATGTAAACCGCCTCATCCTAACAGCTTGTAACGACCCAACTACCCAATAAAGTGGACTGTAAGATGCAGGGGGGGGGGGAGGGCAGCCGCCACATACAACACTTTATTGCTGTCAAAACTTGACAAGTGCGGGTGGTAAAGGGCTCTTCAAGTCCCTATGGTCCCTATTGTGTGTCGTCAATCACCAGGGAAGATTGGCCACAACTAACCAATCACCAGAGAAGGCTGGCCACAACTAACCAATCACCAGGGAAGGCTGGCCACAACTAACCAATCACCAGGGAAGGCTGGCCACAACTAACCAATCACCAGGGAAGGCTGGCCACAACTAACCAATCACCAGGGAAGGCTGGCCACAACTAACCAATCACCAGGGAAGGCTGGCCACAACTAACCAATCACCAGGGAAGGCTGGCCACAACTAACCAATCACCAGGGAAGGCTGGCCACAACTAACCAATCACCAGGGAAGGCTGGCCACAACTAACCAATCACCAGGGAAGGCTGGCCACAACTAACCAATCACCAGGGAAGGCTGGCCACAACTAACCAATCACCAGGGAAGGCTGGCCACAACTAACCAATCACCAGGGAAGGCTGGCCACAACTAACCAATCACCAGGGAAGGCTGGCCACAACTAACCAATCACCAGGGAAGGCTGGCCACAACTAACCAATCACCAGGGAAGGCTGGCCACAACTAACCAATCACCAGGGAAGGCTGGCCACAACTAACCAATCACCAGGGAAGGCTGGCCACAACTAACCAATCACCAGGGAAGGCTGGCCACAACTAACCAATCACCAGGGAAGGCTGGCCACAACTAACCAATCACCAGGGAAGATTGGCCACAACTAACCAATCACCAGAGAAGGCTGGCCACAACTAACCAATCACCAGGGAAGGCTGGCCACAACTAACCAATCACCAGGGAAGGCTGGCCACAACTAACCAATCACCAGGGAAGGCTGGCCACAACTAACCAATCACCAGGGAAGATTGGCCACAACTAACCAATCACCAGAGAAGGCTGGCCACAACTAACCAATCACCAGGGAAAGCTGACCACAACTAGCCAATCACCAGGGAAGGCTGGCCACAACTAACCAATCACCAGGGAAAGCTGGCCACAACTAACCAATCACCAGGGAAGATTGGCTACAACTAACCAATCACCAGGGAAGATTGGCCACAACTAACCAATCACCAAGGAAGGCTGGCCACAACTTACCAATCACCAGGGAAAGCTGGCCACAACTAACCAATCACCAGGGAAGGCTGGACACAACTAACCAATCACCAGAGAAGGCTGGCCACAAACCAACCAATCACCAGGGAAAGCTGGCCACAACTAACCAATCACCAGGGAAAGCTGGCCACAACTAACCAATCACCAGGGAAGGCTGGACACAACTAACCAATCACCAGAGAAGACTGGCCACAACTAACCAATCACCAGAGAAGGCTGGACACAAACCAACCAATCACCAGGGAAAGCTGGCCACAACTAACCAATCACCAGGGAAAGCTGGCCACAACTAACCAATCACCAGGGAAAGCTGGCCACAACTAACCAATCACCAGGGAAAGCTGGCCTCAACTAACCAATCACCAGGGAAAGCTGGCCACAACTAACCAATCACCAGGGAAAGCTGGCCACAACTAACCAATCACCAGGGAAAGCTGGCCACAACTAACCAATCACCAGGGAAGGCTGGACACAACTAACCAATCACCAGAGAAGGCTGGACACAAACCAACCAATCACCAGGGAAGGCTGGCCACAAACCAACCAATCACCAGGGAAAGTAAACCACAGCCCAACCACTCTCGTAAACAACTCTGGAAATCCTCCACAGGTATAGACCAGGTAGCCATATACTATACAAACCTGACCCTTCCAATAGTTGAGGTACGAGGCCATTCGACACCCTCTAAATAGAAGAGTTACCAAAAGACCTCTAATTGTGCTAATAAAGGGACTTTATTAACACCTCCAAAGGGTAGTTTGGAGTCAACAGAATGAGGAACCTCACATTACCATGCGAACTGTGGCCATCAACAGGCTGGCTGATCACAGCCAACCATGAACAGTTACCCCGCATGAGAGAGAGAGAGAGAGAGAGAGAGAGAGAGAGAGAGAGAGAGAGAGAGAGAGAGAGAGAGAGAGAGAGAGAGAGAGAGAGAGAGAGAGAGAGATGAAGGGTGAGATGAAATGTGAGACGGGTTATGGGAAGTGGTAACTAAAGCGATTGGGATGAGACGACCGCGACAGGACGATATCTGGGCTCAAACCGCCAGCCGCAAGGGGCACCGCCACCCCAGCATCCCCTATCCTCTTGCATCCCAGCTACCCCCTAGCCTCCAGCATCCCAGCTACCCCTTAGCCTCCAGCATCCCAGCTACCCCTTAGCCTCCAGCATCCCAGCTACCCCCTAGCCTCCAGCATCCCAGCTACCCCCTAGCCTCCAGCATCCCAGCTACCCCCGAGCCTCCAGCATCCCAGCCACCCCCCCCCCCTAGCCTCCAGCATCCCAGCCACCCCCCCCTAGCCTCCAGCATCCCAGCTACCCCTTAGCCTCCAGCATCCCAGCTACCCCTTAGCCTCCAGCATCCCAGCTACCCCTTAGCCTCCAGCATCCCAGCTACCCCCTAGCCTCCAGCATCCCAGCTACCCCCTAGCCTCCAGCATCCCAGCCACCCCCTAGCCTCCAGCATCCCAGCTACCCCCCTAGCCTCCAGCATCCCAGCTACCCCCTAGCCTCCAGCATCCCAGCTACCCCCTAGCCTCCAGCATCCCAGCTACCCCTAGCCTCCAGCATCCCAGCCACCCCTTAGCCTCCAGCATCCCAGCTACCCCCTAGCCTCCAGCATCCCAGCCACCCCCTAGCCTCCAGCATCCCAGCTACCCCCTAGCCTCCAGCATCCCAGCCAGCCCCCCTAGCCTCCAGCATCCCAGCCACCCCCCCCCTAGCCTCCAGCATCCCAGCTACCCCCTAGCCTCAAGCATCCCAGCTACCCCCTAGCCTCCAGCATCCCAGCCACCCCTTAGCCTCCAGCATCCCAGCTACCCCCTAGCCTCCAGCATCCCAGCCACCCCCTAGCCTCCAGCATCCCAGCTACCCCCTAGCCTCCAGCATCCCAGCTACCCCCTAGCCTCCAGCATCCCAGCTACCCCCTAGCCTCCAGCATCCCAGCCACCCCCCCCTAGCCTCCAGCATCCCAGCCACCCCCCCCCCTAGCCTCCAGCATCCCAGCTACCCCTTAGCCTCCAGCATCCCAGCTACCTCTTAGCCTCCAGCATCCCAGCTAACCCTTAGCCTCCAGCATCCCAGCTACCTCCTAGCCTCCAGCATCCCAGCTACCCCCTAGCCTCCAGCATCCCAGCCATCCCCTAGCCTCCAGCATTCCAGCTACCCCCTAGCTTCCAGCATCCCAGCTACCCCCTAGCCTCCAGCATCCCAGGTACCCCCTAGCCTCCAGCATCCCAGCTACCCCTAGCCTCCAGCATCCCAGCCACCCCTTAGCCTCCAGCATCCCAGCTTCCCCCTAGCCTCCAGCATCCCAGCCACCCCCTAGCCTCCAGCATCCCAGCTACCCCCTAGCCTCCAGCATCCCAGCCACCCCCCCTCTAGCCTCCAGCATCCCAGCCACCCCCCCCTTAGCCTCCAGCATCCCAGGTACCCCCTAGCCTCCAGCATCCCAGCTACCCCTAGCCTCCAGCATCCCAGCCACCCCTTAGCCTCCAGCATCCCAGCTTCCCCCTAGCCTCCAGCATCCCAGCCACCCCCTAGCCTCCAGCATCCCAGCTACCCCCTAGCCTCCAGCATCCCAGCCACCCCCCCTCTAGCCTCCAGCATCCCAGCCACCCCCCCCTAGCCTCCAGCATCCCAGCTACCCCCTAGCCTCCAGCATCCCAGCTACCCCCTAGCCTCCAGCATCCCAGCCACCCCTTAGCCTCCAGCATCCCAGCTACCCCCTAGCCTCCAGCATCCCAGCCACCCCCTAGCCTCCAGCATCCCAGCTACCCCCTAGCCTCCAGCATCCCAGCTACCCCCTAGCCTCCAGCATCCCAGCCACCCCCTAGCCTCCAGCATCCCAGCTACCCCTAGCCTCCAGCATCCCAGCTACCCCCTAGCCTCCAGCATCCCAGCTACCCCCTAGCCTCCAGCATCCCAGCCACCCCCTAGCCTCCAGCATCCCAGCTACCCCCTAGCTTCCAGCATCCCAGCTACCCCCTAGCCTCCAGCATCCCAGCCACCCCCTAGCCTCCAGCATCCCAGCTACCCCCTAGCCTCCAGCATCCCAGCTACCCCCCTAGCCTCCAGCATCCCAGCCACCCCCCCTAGCCTCCAGCATCCCAGCCACCCCCCCTAGCCTCCAGCATCCCAGCTACCCCCTAGCCTCCAGCATCCCAGCTACCCCCTAGCCTCCAGCATCCCAGCCACCCCCCCCCCTAGCCTCCAGCATCCCAGCCACCCCCCCTAGCCTCCAGCATCCCAGCCATCCCCTAGCCTCCAGCATCCCAGCCACCCCCCCTAGCCTCCAGCATCCCAGCTAGCCCCTAGCCTCCAGCATCCCAGCCACCCCCTAGCCTCCAGCATCGCAGCCATCCCCTAGCCTCCAGCATCCCAGTCACCCCCTAGCCTCCAGCATCCCAGCTACACCCTAGCCTCCAGCATCCCAGCCACTCCCTAGCCTCCAGCATCCCAGCTACCCCCTAGCCTTCAGCATCCTAGCCACCCCCTAGCCTCCAGCATCCCAGCTACCCCCTAGCCTCCAGCATCCCAGCCACCCCCTAGCCTCCATCATCCCAGCCACCCCCTAGCCTCCAGCATCCCAGCTACCCCCTAGCCTCCATCATCCCAGCCACCCCCTAGCCTCCAGCATCCCAGCTACCCCCTAGCCTCCAGCATCCCAGCATCCCCCTAGCCTCTAGCATCCCAGCTACCCCCTAGCCTCTAGCATCCCAGCTACGCCCTCGCCTCTAGCATCCCAGCTACCCCCTAGCCTCCATCATCCCAGCCACCCCCTAGCCTCCAGCATCCCAGCTACCCCCTAGCCTCGAGCATCCCAGCTACCCCTAGCCTCCAGCATCCCAGCCACCCCCCCTAGCCTCCAGCATCCCAGCTACCCCCAAGCCTCCAGCATCCCAGCCACCCCCTAGCTTCCAGCATCCTAGCAGGTTTCACCTCCCAGCACTGGTCAGGAAAAACAAGATGATGGAGAAGGAGGTTATCCACAAGGGGGGATGGGAGGGATGGGAGGGATGGAACAGGTCAGGTATGGGAGGTGTAACAGGCACGCCACGGGAAGTAATGTGGGATAGGGACAGGTGGGAAGTGTGGAAGAGAGAGAGGGAGGGAGAGAGAGGGAGGTGTAAGTGTGTATGGGTGTGATAGAGGTGTGTGTAAGGGAGCAGGAGGAAGTATCGAGTTTAGACTCTGGTTCTTGGTTCAGGGGGTACGATATACCCTCTCTAAGGGGGTATAGAGGCCCTTTCTGGGGGTGTTAGGCGGCCTCTGTGGGGGAGGGGGGCTAGGTACCATCTCTATGGGTTTTAGAGGACCTCTCTGTGGATGCAACTCTGGTCAGATGTGTTTAGGAGTGAGTTGTAAGTCAGAGAGGAGAGAGAACTTTGCAGTCAGCCGAGAGGACTCAAGCGTCAAGGGGAAGCCTGAAGCAGCAGGAAGAAACTGTTTTTGAAACTAGATGCTTTAAAAGCAACAAAGCAAGCCTTAACTCTAAACACTGAGCACCCTAGTTCATCACACACACACACACACACACACACACACACACACACACACACACACACACACACACACACACACACACACACACACACACACACACGAGGGGGGGTCTCCATCTATGGTGGCGTCAAGACAGTGTTGGAGAGGACGGGTTACATAAACAATGCCCAAATGCTCGTTAATCCCGCCGCCAGCCCCCCCCCCCTGTTTAATGGTTGTAACAATGAACAACATTATACCCACAATTTACAACTGATGACGTACTCGGCCGCAGCTTGGACGAGCACAGCTTAAGGACGAGTTGGGGTCGGCCGCAGCTTGGACGAACACAGCTTGAGGACGAGTTGGGGTCGGCCGCCGCTTGGACGAACACAGCTTGAGGACGAGTTGGGGTCGGCCGCAGCTTGGACGAACACAGCTTGAGGACGAGTTGGGGTCGGCCGCCACTTGGACGAGCACAGATTGAGGACGAGTTGGGGTCGGCCGCCACTTGGACGAGCACAGCTTGAGGACGAGTTGGGGTCGGCCGCCGCTTGGACGAACACAGCTTGAGGACGAGTTGGGGTCGGCCGCCACTTGGACGAACACAGCTTGAGGACGAGTTGGGGTCGGCCGCCGCTTGGACGAACACAGCTTGAGGACGAGTTGGGGTCGGCCGCAGCTTGGACGAGCACAGATTGAGGACGAGTTGGGGTCAGCCGCCGCTTGGACGAGCACAGCTTAAGGACGAGTTGGGGTCGGCCGCCGCTTGGACGAACACAGCTTGAGGACGAGTTGGGGTCGGCCGCCACTTGGACGAACACAGCTTGAGGACGAGTTGGGGTCGGCCGCCGCTTGGACGAACACAGCTTGAGGACGAGTTGGGGTCGGCCGCCACTTGGACGAACACAGCTTGAGGACGAGTTGGGGTCGGCCGCCGCTTGGACGAACACAGCTTGAGGACGAGTTGGGGTCGGCCGCCACTTGGACGAACACAGCTTGAGGACGAGTTGGGGTCGGCCGCCGCTTGGACGAACACAGCTTGAGGACGAGTTGGGGTCGGCCGCCACTTGGACGAACACAGCTTGAGGACGAGTTGGGGTCGGCCGCCGCTTGGACGAACACAGCTTGAGGACGAGTTGGGGTCGGCCGTCGCTTGGACGAACATAGCCTGTAAGCCGGTATTTACATGCATGTGTAATCCATTATATAGAGGCCGTGAACCCCACACACACACACACATCCCCGGCCCTGGCGGACCTTTCCTCAAAGAAGTCGCTTAACTTTCGAAGTAACAGAAAACGAGGTACGGGTCCGCTCTCAGCTATCTTCGAACTCCCAACAAACAGAAGAACTCGACCATTATCCCTAAAAAAAAAAAATAATAGCAACACGAAACCATTTCTGGTAGTAGGCGTAAATAGCGATTTCCAATTCTCTCTTAATCCACACTAGCGGATTGGCTCACAGAATCTCTTACGATTCAATGATTGGACTTCGCTGTGTGAAAGAGCCGCCGACTCCTCTTTAGAGGAAGGAATCTGGTATTTATCTTAAGACATTTGCATACTGAGTTTATGGTACAGCGTGTCTTAATGGGGTAATCTGGGGTGTGAATTGACCAGTTAAACATTTTGGGCACGGCAGCCATTGTGTGTAGAAGAGGAGCCTTCGGGCCAGCGTCGTTGGGGTGCATGGAGAGAATAGGGTGGTTGGGGCAGCGTGTACTTGACTGTGGGCAGCATATGCTAAGACTGTGGGCAGCATATGCTAAGACTGTGGGCAGCATATGCTAAGACTGTGGGCAGCATATGCTAAGACTGTGGGCAGCATATGCTAAGACTGTGGGCAGCATATGCTAAGACTGTGGGCAGCATATGCTAAGACTGTGGGCAGCATATGCTAAGACTGTGGGCAGCATATGCTAAGACTGTGGGCAGCATATGCTAAGACTGTGGGCAGCATATGCTAAGACTGTGGGCAGCATATGCTAAGACTGTGGGCAGCATATGCTAAGACTGTGGGCAGCATATGCTAATAAGACTGTGGGCAGCATATGCTAATAAGACTGTGGGCAGCATATGCTAATAAGACTGTGGGCAGCATATGCTAATAAGACTGTGGGCAGCATATGCTAATAAGACTGTGGGCAGCATATGCTAATAAGACTGTGGGTAGCATATGCTAATAAGACTGTGGGTAGAATATGCTAATAAGACTGTGGGCAGCATATGCTAATAAGACTGTGGGCAGCATATGCTAATAAGACTGTGGGCAGCATATGCTAATAAGACTGTGGGCAGCATATGCTGATAAGACTGTGGGCAGCATATGCTAATAAGACTGTGGGCAGCATATGCTAATAAGACTGTGGGCAGCATATGCTAATAAGACTGTGGGCAGCATATGCTGATAAGACTGTGGGCAGCATATGCTAATAAGACTGTGGGCAGCATATGCTAAGATTGTGGGTAGCATATGCTAATACTGGGCAGCATATGCTGAGCATACCTGGAGAGCGTTCTGGGAGTTCTACTCCCCAAGCCCGGCCCGAGGCCAGGCTTGACTTGTGAGAGCTTGATCCACCAGGCTGTTGCTCGGAGCGGCCCGCAGGCCCACATCTCCACCACAGCCTGATTGGTCATGTGGGCTTGCGGGCCGCTCCAAGTATACACTGAGAACAAAGACAGCCAACACTGAGAAAGGTAACCGAAGTCTTTCTGTCCACGTCACACGAATGAGCGATTTGTTTACTTATATTAAACGTAATAAACAGTTAAAGTGAAAACTGACAACCAATAAAGCAACGAGAATAATATATAAGAGACTGTGTATATGCATACACGAATATAATGACATTATACTGAACATACTAACAGTACTTTACTCGCTTTAATATCGAATCAATCAACTACTTGAATTCAAAGACACATTTTAATTTTATTTTTGCTGATTCTCTCTCCCTCGACCACCACCTTCTCGTTCATGGTGATTATTAACCACGTCCCAGCTGTGTCTGCGTGCAAGAGACAGGATGAACAACCCAGCGGGTTTTCTTCCTATTGGGGAGTGTTGTACATGCTGCTATGGCGGTGTGTCCACTCACAGGATGAGTGGCGCTGCCCAATACTGTCACTATGGCGGTGTGTCCACTCACAGGATGAGTGGCGCTGTCCAATACTGTCACTATGGCGGTGTGTCCACTCACAAGATGAGTGGCGCTGCCCAATACTGTCACTATGGCGGTGTGTCCACTTACAGGATGAGTGACGCTGCTCAATACTGTCACTATGGCGGTGTGTCCACTCACAAGATGAGTGGCGCTGCCTAATACTGTCACTATGGCGGTGTGTCCACTCACAAGATGAGTGGCGCTGCCCAATACTGTCACTATGGCGGTGTGTCCACTCACAAGATGAGTGGCGCTGCCTAATACTGTCACTATGGCGGTGTGTCCACTCACAAGATGAGTGGCGCTGCCTAATACTGTCACAATGGCGGTGTGTCCACTCACAAGATGAGTGGCGCTGCCTAATACTGTCACTATGGCGGTGTGTCCACTCACAAGATGAGTGGCGCTGCCTAATACTGTCACTATGGCGGTGTGTCCACTCGCAAGATGAGTGGCGCTGCCCAATACTGTCACTATGGCGGTGTGTCCACTCACAGAATGAGTGGCGCTGCCCAATACTGTCACTATGGCGGTGTGTCCACTCACAAGATGAGTGGCGCTGCCCAATACTGTCACTATGGCGGTGTGTCCACTCACAGAATGAGTGGTGCTGCCCAATACTGTCACTATGGCGGTGTGTCCACTCACAAGATGAGTGGCGCTGCCTAATACTGTCACTATGGCGGTGTGTCCACTCGCAAGATGAGTGGCGCTGCCCAATACTGTCACTATGGCGGTGTGTCCACTCACAGAATGAGTGGCGCTGCCCAATACTGTCACTATGGCGGTGTGTCCACTCACAAGATGAGTGGCGCTGCCCAATACTGTCACTATGGCGGTGTGTCCACTCACAGAATGAGTGGTGCTGCCCAATACTGTCACTATGGCGGTGTGTCCACTCACAAGATGAGTGGCGCTGCCCAATAAACTCGCCCCTCGGGGCAAAATTTAAAAAAATTTAATCACTTATCGGATGAAAACACCTTTGAACCCGAGTACAGACTCACAGATTTTGCTCGTCAGTCATTCTTTCTTTAGTCCCAGAGTCATGGTGGTGTTTTCAGAGAGATTTCGAGCATAAGGTGTTCAATGTGGTCTCCTTCACATCCTCGAACGCCTGTACTCGTTCATTTCCACAGATTATTTTTCTTCTATCGGAGACAGGAACGAATTTGAAAAGTGGAATGCAATGATCAGGAGAATGAGCCAAGCCAATACGCCTATATAGCACGGGGAAGGGGTCAGGATAAGGATTTGGGATTGGACGGGGAGGAAGGAATGGTGCCCAATCACTTGGTGGACGGTCGGAGATTGAACGCCGACCTGCATGAAGGGAGACTGTCGCTCTACCGTCCAGCCCACATGGCTGGGTGTAGAACGACAGTGTGGAGGGAAATCAAGCTGATATGAGATATCAGCTTGATAGGCGATATACCATAGAATGACGGAAATGAATATATACGTAGACAATGATTAGGATTAAGGACCTGCCTGAAACGCTAGTGGCTGTACAAGAATGTGAGAACTCTTATATAAAAATATAAAAAATATATATAAAAAAATAAAAAAAAATAATAGGGAGAGATACCCCAGAGAGAGGCGTGTGACCCAAGTCTCAGATAATGACACATTAGGCATGGTACAATATCCTAGCCAGGGATGGTGAGGTATGGGATAGAGGACACACTATAAACCGGCGGCATCCCTTATGTCAACACAGCTGGGACAAGAAAGAGGGGCTGGGATAGGGAGGGAGGGAAGGGGGCATCCTCAGCCTTGCTGTTTGATCCTGGTGGTCTCAGAGGCCCTCCACCCGGTATCAGGAGACTCACCGCCAACCAGGCAACCCCCCCCCCCTCCACCCCACAGTCATAAAACACCCCCCCCCCCCTAGCTCACCCTGTCATACACCATACACCACTGTATACCCAACCACTCCCACCACCACCACACCCCTACCACAATACACCACAACTGTGTACTTCACACATGTCATCCACACACACACCACCACACAGGCTGCTAGACACAGCTCAACGCAATCACATGATTTACAACCAGGTTGATTACATAGCATTTATATATGTTTTATCGACTTTCCTTTTGAACTGCGAGGGATGAAACTCAAGACGGGTGAAGACTCCTTCACCGAGAACGACAGAGAAGTGTGTGTGTGGTACATAAGACTTGTCACAACAAGGCAGGAGGACCATGAACTGACGGGAGGCAAAATCAAACCACGCAGCATAGGATGATTTGGAAATAACCAAAGACGAATGCACAAGGTGGCACTGGACCCGACTAAGGCAGTGAGGCCAGATATCAGGAAGGATACTACCTGAATGAGCGGAAGCCTTGTGCTAGCCACCGCCATACCCCACCACCACTGTATATCACCAGTAGCTGCAATATTAACAGCAATACTAGCTGAAATTCAGACTGAAATGCACAACATTTACATTAACCCAACAGTGTTACCAGCACCGGTAACACAACAGAAATATACAACATTCACATTAACCCAACAGTGTTACCAGCACCGGTAACACAACAGAAATATACAACATTCACATTAACCCAACAGTGTTACCAGCACCGGTAACACAACAGAAATATACAACATTTACATTAACCCAACAGTGTTACCAGCACCAACACACTATGCTACCAGTGTTTCCACCACGAGGCAACAGTCATCGTTGCCCCACAGGCCACAGTACTGCTCCCTACGGTGCCCAAGTAGCAGGCAATAGTAACCAGACCCGCCCACACGCGACTCAAGTTTCATAGGTCCAATGGCAAAAAGAAGTCGACCCATATGGGGGCCTGTCAAAAAGGGGGAGGGGGGTGAAATAGGTGGAAACAGTAAAAAGGATAAAACGAAAAAGAAAATAAATAAATAAAAGAAAAGCGCTGGAGGGAAATTATGAAGATGATATTGCATCTTAAACAAAGAAACGATGAAAACTGCTCCATAGTCATGTAAGAAGGAAAATGACAGTGAAGAACCAAGTGACTGGGTTACGAAAGAGTGGGAGGTGAATATACAGGAAATGATACGGAAATATGCAAAGGAACTCAAAGCCAGCTTCCATGGAGTGTTTACAATTGAACTTGAATAGGTCCCAGTGCTTGAAGAGGAGATAACCCTATATGAGAGAGAAACATTGAGGTAACAGCAAAGGAAGTGAGGGGAAAAAACACTAGCATCATTGGTCGAAACTAATGCTATTGGACCAGACAATGTATCCCCGTAGGTGTTAAAAGAAGAAGCACAGGCACTCAACGGACCTCTAGCATTGATCTTGAATGATTTACTTGTAATGAGTGAATTGTTCAACTGCTGGAAAAAAACTCCCCTTCTGTATACTGTACTCCCCTTCATATAGTCTAGGGTAGCTGCACAAATGCAGATGTACCTAATGTATTAATAAAAAAAAAACATACAAGTGTTAGTGCACAAGCGTTCCCTGCAAAATACTTGACATAATACAAATGATAAAACTGGTTACACATCTAGAGGTAATTGGTTATGTAAAGAAACATCAAGATGACTTTTGGTACAGAAAATCATGCTTGACAAATCTACTGGAGTTCTATGATAAAGAAACGAAAATAAGACTGGACTGAGAAGGTTGGGCTGGTTAGGGCTGGCCCGGGTTCGATCCCCGGCGGAGGCGGAAACAAATGACAAATTTTCTTTTACCCTGATGTCCCTGTTCACCCAGCAGTAAACCAAAGAGCCAAGGCTCAACCCCCCTGCAAGCACAACTAGGTGAGTACAACTAGGCGAGTACACACACACACACATACACACACACACACACACACACACAATCACTTCTAATGCACCATATGTTCACAATAGTTGTTGTAAGGGTGACACTCGCGCTTCAGCGAGAAGGGAAACAGAGAGCATGGAAACGGCCGTGAGACGAGTGCAGGTAACGGTGTCTTCAGAGAGGGCGACAATGGCTTTACATTTCCGACAGGTCGACCACCGGGCCGCTCCTTTGTCACGGGGGAGCCGGGGTGGCCAGACACTCATAACTGCTCACAATGGGGAAATAAATTGGACACGACCTTATGGTAGTGATGGTGGTCGTAAGTGTGTGTGTCTCTACTCACCTAGTTGTACTCGACTAGTTGTGCTTGCGGGGGTTGAGCTCTGGCTCTTTGGTCCCGCCTCTCAACTGTCAATCAACTGGTGTACAGGTTCCTGAGCCTATTGGGCTCTATCATATCTACATTTGAAACTGTGTATGGAGTCAGCCTCCTCTACGTCACTGTCTAATGCATTCCATCTGTTAACTACTCGGACACTGAAACAATTCTTTCTAATATCTCTGCGGCTCATTTGGGTACTCAGTTTCCACCTGTGTCCCCTTGTTCGTGTCCCGCCCGTGCTAAAGTGCTAAATAGATTGTCGTTGTCCACCCTGTCAGTTCCCCTGAGAATTTTGGAGGTGGTTATCATGTCTCCTCTTACTCTTCTGTTTTCCAATGACGTGAAGTTCAGCTCCTTTAGCCTTTCTTCGTAGCTCATACCTCTCAGTTCTGGGACAAGTCTGGTGGTATACCATTGAATCTACTCTAACTTTGTCTTGTGTTTAACTAGGTATGGACTCCAGGCTGGAGCTGCATACTACAGGATTGGTCTGACATAAGTGGTTTACAAGGTTCTGTATGATTCCTTACACAAGTTTCTAAAGGCAGTTCTTATGTTAGCCAGTCTAGCATATGCCGCTGATGATATCCTCATAATGTGGGCTTCTGGGGACAGATTTGGTGTGATATCAACCCCCAGATCTTTCTATTTGACTCTTGCAGGATTTCACCTTCCAGATGGTACCTTGTGTTCAGCCTCCTGCTCCGTTCACCTAAATTCATTACTTTACACTTTCTTGGGTTAAACTTTATTAGCCAATTTCTAGACCATTCCTACAGTTTGTCCAGGTCGTCTTTATCTGTCGATTCTTCTCATATTTTTTGCATCATCAGCAAACATTAACAGGAATGAGTCTATACCCTCTGGAAGATCGTATACATATAATAGAAACAAGATGGAATCCAAGTACAGAGCCCTGTGGGACTCCGCTGGTGACATCTCGCCACTCTGCTGTCTCACCCCTCATAGTTACTCGATTGATTGATTGATGAAGATTAAGCCACCCAAGAGGTGGCACAGGCATGAATAGCCCGTAAGAGTTACTCGCTGTTTCCTGCTGCTTAGATACTCCCTTATCCACTGGAGCACCTTACCTTTCACTCCTGCCTGTTGCTCCAACTTTTGTAACACCCTTTTATGGGGTAGTCTGTCAAAGGCTTTCTGACAGTCCAAGAAAATGCAGTCTGCCCACCCTTCGCTTTCTTGCCTAATTTGTGTTTCTTGGCAATAGAATTCTATTAAAACCGTGAGGCACGATTTACCATCTCTGAACCCATGTTGGTGGTGTGTTACAAAGCTATTTCCCTCCGGATGCTCTACGAGCCTTTTCCTCACGATCTTCTGCAGCACCTTGCATGGTATACAAGTTAGGGAAACTGGTCTGTAGTTCAGCGCCTCTAGCCTGTCACCCTCTTTGTATATTGGGACCACGTTAGCTGTCTTCCAGCTTTCCGGTAGGTCTCCTCTTTCCAGTTTCCAGTTTCTTCGTGGGTCCTCTTTGTTAGGTTCAGTTCGGGCATCATTTTAATGACGTTGCGAATGCTCGAAACGACAGGATGGTCTAACAGCCTGGTTGACCAGGCCACAAACCATAGGCCTGGTCGGAGACCGGGTAACAGAGACGTGATCCTCGAAACAATGCAAGGTAAACACATAGCTTAATAGAAAATGCCAAGAAGCAAAAAATAGAAACAGGGAAGAAGTAAACACAAAAGAAAACAGGAGAGAAGCGAAATAAATGAAACAGAGCTAGGAAGGACTTCAGAAAAATGAAGATATCAGAAAAACATTGCGCCCGAAGCAAGGATAGCCACGCCCGAAGCAAGGATAGCCACGCCCGAAGCAAGGATAGCCACGCCCGAAGCAAGGATAGCCACGCCCGAAGCAAGGATAGCCACGCCCGAAGCAAGGATAGCCACGCCCGAAGCAAGGATAGCCACGCCCGAAGCAAGGATAGCCACGCCCGAAGCAAGGATAGCCACGTCCGAAGCAAGGATAGCCACGTCCGAAGCAAGGATAGCCACGCCCGAAGCAAGGATAGCCACGCCCGAAGCAAGGATAGCCACGCCCGAAGCAAGGATAGCCACGCCCGAAGCAAGGATAGCCACGCCCGAAGCAAGGATAGCCACGCCCGAAGCAAGGATAGCCACGCCCGAAGCAAGGATAGCCACGCCCGAAGCAAGGATAGCCACGCCCGAAGCAAGGATAGCCACGCCCGAAGCAAGGATAGCCACGCCCGAAGCAAGGATAGCCACGCCCGCACAAGAGTAAATGACCAAGTGACTACATTATGTAAAAAGGGAGGAGAACATACAAGAAATAATCAAGATATTTATCTGAAACTACATGACAGTTTCCCTTGTGTTCACAACTGTATCAGATGAACAGGATGAACAACCCAGCGGGTTTTCTTCCTATTGGGGAGTGTTGTACATGCTGCTATGGCGGTGTGTCCACTCACAGGATGAGTGACGCTGCCCAATACTGTCACTATGGCGGTGTGTCCACTCGCAGGATGAGTGACGCTGCCCAATACTGTCACTATGGCGGTGTGTCCACTCGCAGGATGAGTAACGCTGCCCAATACTGTCACTATGGCGGTGTGTCCACTCGCAGGATGAGTGACGCTGCCCAATACTGTCACTATGGCGGTGTGTCCACTCGCAGGATGAGTGACGCTGCCCAATACTGTCACTATGGCGGTGTGTCCACTCGCAGGATGAGTAACGCTGCCCAATAAACTCGTCCATCGGGGCAAAACTAAAAACTAAATCAGATCAGTTCCCAACGCAAGGAGAAGCGGTCACTCAAAGAAAGAAACCTAGCAAATATTGGCATAAAAGCGAAGGAAGTGATAAGACAATTAGTAATACTAGATGAAACGAAAGCTGTTGGATCAAACACAGGATCACTATAGATTAAAACAAAAATTATCAAAACAGATTCTTAAGGTACTAGAAGAGGGATAATATGATACAAGATACAAGTGGACACCTACGAACCAGTAACACTTCCGGAATAAGATTATAATTTGCAGATGCAATCTAAGCTCTGTTGCAAAGCCTCCAACTCTACTGACTCACAAATCCTGCTGCTTTAAACTGACAACAAATGCAAAGATAAGAATGATTTTGTGTGTCTTTGAAGTATGTGATAAACAAAACAAGGATCTGCTGGCTTTATTTGCAAGAACCAACTCGGACCGCCAACTACCAGACACATTCACCACTAGTAGAAGAACTCCCAGAACCCCATCAACCAGGTACTAGGTACCAACCACTACAGCCTTGCCTGCCTGTATACGACAGGCCGCAGCGACTACAAGGTTTTAATGGATTACCCGTGGTGACGCCAAGTGGCTGGAAGAATGTGTTTTTTCTTCCAGAGGTGAGAGGGGGGGGGAAGGGGTAAGAAGATATATAGGTTCCGGTGAAGGAATAGTTTAGAAAGATGGGGGATATATCGTGTCAGTTATGAGAGCAGGCGAGCTGTCCACCTTGCTGACACGATATGTGTAAGATAGCTCAATTAAGCTTGCTTTCTTTTCTCAGGGAGATGCGAGTGTGGTGTAAGATTTGTCTCGTGTATTTCAATGTATATGGTTATCTATAGATGTAGCATGTGTAGCATGCATGTGTAGCATGCATGTAGCATGTGTAGTGTAGCATGTGTAACATGTAGCTCTGTAGCATGCATATACATACACAGATACATATGTATACGTTTTCACGTTTTATCTTGAGGTTATCTTGAGATGATTTCGGGGCTTTAGTGTCCCCGCGGCCCGGTCCTCGACCAGGCCTCCACCCCAGGAAACAGCCGGTGACAGCTGACTAACACCCAGGTACCTATTATACTGCTAGGTAACAGGGGCATAGGGTGAAAGAAACTCTGCCCATTGTTTCTCTCCGGCGCCCGGGATCGAACCCGGGACCACAGGATCACAAGTCCATCGTGCTGTCCGCTCGGCCGACCGGCTCCCCTGCTCCCTGGTTGTCTATAGATGAATACTCTGTAGCATTCATATACATACACAGATACATATGTATACGCTTTCATGTTCTATTCATGAGTTCTTTTTATGGGGAGGCAATAGTTCTTGTCTATACTTTTTCATAAATTTCAATATTCATAAATTTATTTATGAATACTGAATTCTACGAATCAGGAGAAGGGGCTGAGTGCATGAATGAAAGGCTGAGTGCATTCATTCGTGTGAAATGTTGTCAATTTCTCCTTGAAAGAAAGATATCATCTTTGAGTTTTTGAGTTTTGAGTTTTCTCAACCGTGAGAATTCTTGAGTTTGTGTTAATATCAGATATATTGTCTGCAGTTTGGATGTCATTCACAAAGAAGGGGAGCCGGTCGGCCGAGCGGACAACACGCTGAACTTGTGATCCTGTGGTCCCGGGTTCGATCCCAGGCGCCGGCGAGAAACAATGGGCAGAGTTTCTTTCACCCTATGCCCCTGTTATCTAGCAGTAAAATAGGTACCTGGGTGTTAGCCAGCTGTCACGGGCTGCTTCCCGGGGGTGGAGGCCTGGTCGAGGACCGGGCCGCGGGGACACTAAAGCCCCGAAATCATCTCAAGATAACCTCAAGATAAGGTGTCCGGATCTTCACCTTTGGGGTGCTAAACATAACCTTATATTGGCCTTTTAGAAAATCACTAATTTCTTTGTTATCCTCTGTGTACGAACCTTCCCTTCCTTATACCTGATCAACCAGGCTGTGACTCATACGTCAGGCTGCGAGCAGCCGCGTCCAACAGCCTGGTTGATCAGTCCAGCAACCAGGAGGCCTGGTCGACGACCGGGCCGCGGGGACACTAAGCCCCGGAAGCACCTCAAGGTAACCTCAAGGTAAGGTAAGGTTGTTTGCATATTCCCTCCCCCCCTCCCCCCCCCCGTCCCATCCCACATCCTTATCCTGACCCGTTCCAAGTCCTATATATAGTTATAACGGCTTGTATCTTACCCCTGATAATTCCCTCCCTTCCCCTTTGTATAATATTTGCAAATTCATTTATTTGTAATTTTTTTCGTTTGTTTGTTTATACATGTGCTTGCCTTTGCCACCTTTGTTTAGAGATCACCTGTGGGTTTTTTTTTGTCCCAATTTTATTTCAGCATTCACACTATTTTTATCATTGTTAATATTACCTTGTTATTGTTGTTTAAGATTCGCTACCTGGAACAGAAAGTTTCAAGTAGCACGGGCTATGGCGAGCCCGTGATCTAACATTACCTGTTTGCTCTTATATACAGCCAGGGATTTTGTGAGCCCCAAGACACCGTCTCTCCACACCGCTGTTGTGGGCCTCGTAACTATCTGTTCCGGAGTTCTAATGACCTCCCACACACCTCAACATGAAGGAAAGATGTTTCGACTTGAAAATGGTCCGGGATGGACCGAAACGTCGTCGTCTCCTCATCATCTTCTGGTGTGTGGTTTCGGGCATCGTGTCTTCAGCCTCGTTATTGTGACTTGTCGTCTTAATGAGTTTTGTTCAGTGAATGATGTTACCTTACCTTGAGGTGCTTCCGGGGCTTAGCATCCCCGCGGCCCGGTCGTCGACCAGGCCTGTTTTCTTCACAATCTGTATATATGGGTGGCAACTTTTCTGAGAATGTCAATCTGTGAGTTCATTCATTAGTGTGCAATATCTTTCATTAATGGACTGTCATACTTTAATGGAATGTCATTTATTAGTGGAATGTCATTCATTAATGGAATGTCACTAGTTAATGTACTGTCTTTCATTAACGGAATGTCAATCATTAATGGCATGTCATTCATTAGTGTGATTATGTTTACCCACATGGGTCTGTCATCCTGACAAAGCCAGTATGTACCTTGTCTATTTACCTAATGTGTAGATCATCCTGCACAGCTCGGGTGAAATCTTGCGTTCCACATGTTACATAAAACCCCAACAACCTTCCTCCGAAAAAAAGGAAGTTTTAGAGGAGTTGCCACACACCTCCATTGTTACCTTCGTGTGGTGTAGAGGGTTGCCAGTGCCACTATTTGTTCTTCACGGTCTTTAATCCCTTGTTGTCCTTAATATTTTGCTATATGTAATATTATATGTGTATGTTTATGTGTGTTGGGGAGGGGAAGGGATAGGGGAGAATGAGGGGAGGAGAGAGGGAGCTGAGAGGGAGCTGAGAGATGCTGGGAATGTAACTAACTGGGTTCTAGGAATGGGGGGGGGTTCTACCACAGACGTGGCCACATATTTATAATGCTACCCAGCATACATACACAAGTGAGAGATGGGATTGTTGATGTACGGGTGAAGAGGGAGGGATAGTTTAGAGTGGAAAGTGAGGTAGTGAGGAAGGAGGTGAGACAATGAGGAGCGAGGAGCTGTAGCAAACAACGAGAAGTGAGGAACTTGCTTTTACGATACAGTTGTGAGTTGTTTTTTTTTGCTATTGTATCGGAGCCCTTAAGTGAACCTCTAACTGTTTCAGCGACGTATACACCGCTGGATACTGTATATTTGAGTATACACACGCAGTGTATACTCAACTTATAACTTATCACACTTTCAAATTCAAATTCAAATGTTTATTTAGGTAAAACACATACATACAAGGGGTGATACAAATATTGCTGAATTTATAGGTAGAGCTAGTACATACAATGCCTAAAGCCACTATTACGCAAAGCGTTTCGGGCAGTTTTTTCTTTTTCTCCTTTCCTGCCATGAGTTCCTTATAAGAACACCAGAGTTACGCCCTAACACGCAGACAAAGTCCGCGGCAAGTTGTGTAAGTTGGAGCTGAACTGCAAGACGAAATGTTGCTGCCCGAACTATCTTGCGATGATTTCGGGGATCAGTAACGATCATTTTCCGATCAGATCAGATTTCTGACGATCAGGAACTGGAGATGAGATTTCTCCCTCTCACGGAATCCATCTTGTAACAATGTGAATGATGTACCAGAGTTTACCTGCTTGATGGGGTTTTGAGAGTTCTACTCCCCAAGCCCGGCCCGAGGCCAAGCTTGACTTGTGAGAGTTTGGTTCACCAGGCTGTTGCTTGGAGCGGCCCGCAGGGCCACATACCCACCACAGCCCGGTTGGTCCGGCACTTCTCTTAGAAAACAGTCCAGTTTTCTCTTGAAGATGTCCACGGTTGTTCCGGCTTTATTTCTTATAGTCGCTGGTAGGACGTTGAACAGCCGCGGACCTCTGATGTTTATACAGTTCTTTAGCTAGAAATAATTGAATTAAAAATGTGATTCTCTTTTGAGTAAAATGTTTTCGAGTGATGTTGGTAGGTTTCTATCATGTCTTTGAACTGTTATTTTCTGTAATGGAATATTAACAAATCTCGGCTTTATTCTCAACTCACATGTACACACCTGACTTCAATACTCAAAGTTGCTGTAGCTCAGTTATTACTTGGAGACGTTGATGCAGTGTATTAGACCAAGCGACGTCAAGGGTTAGGCAGCAATAATACCAGAAACTGACGTTAATAAATGAACAAATCAACAAAGGCCGTGACGAGGATTCGGACCACATTGAACCTACGTCCGAGAGAACGACGTCCTACGTCCGAGAGGATTCGAACCACATTGAACCTACGTCCGAGAGAACGAGGTTCGAACCCTCATCACGGCCCTTGTGGATTTGTTCATTTGATGCATCACGCTATTGTGATATCTGTGTGTACTGACGTTAATAATATTTGACAGTATTATTATTAAATATTGTGTGTGCTTCACTAATGTCACCGGAGAGGGTGGCAGGTCTTCCATGTCAAGCCTCGCATCATGTTGTCTCATCCTGTCAAACACACACCGAAACTACGACGTTGGTACAACGTTCGAACAAGTTTTAACACCTCCTAACCAGTTATAACAACCAATATATCAAGTTGTAACAACGTTCTAACACGTCATAAACACGTTAAGCCAAGATGTAACAACTTTATTACAAGTTGTAACAAGCAGAAAATAGAGACAGTTTCGGTTTGTGTTTCCAGGGATATGTGAGATCTGATCCGTCATTGCAAGCGAGAGTGACACCATTGATTCTATTAACTATTACCTTACGTCTAACATACAAATTACTCTGTGACCAGGAGTCGTCGTGGACACCACGACCTGTGACGAGGATCCAGGACTACTTGGAGCTGGACCACCACGACGCCCCGTGACCAGGGTAGTGAAGATGGTGGCGTGAGGCAGCATGACAAATCAATACTAACAGGATCACCATCTCTGCCGAAGCGGCGTGACTCATCCCGTCCCCAGACTTGAGATCAAGAATTTCAATAACAGGGTCAGAGTCTGCGGCAGTGTGCCTCACCCTGCACCAATGGCAGTATATGCTGAGAGTATACATTGCCACGTATATATGTACTGTAATATGTACTGCAAGTATATATATAATTCTCTCGAATTGTCGTACAAAATGACACGTGTTTTGCCTCACCAGAGACGCCCTAACCCAGACAACCCTCCTACCCTCTACTCTTCCCAAGGGGGTATTTTATACTATACTATAGTATAGTATATATCCTACTATACCACTCACACCAGTATGTTGTTATTTGACTGTGTAACTTTCACACCTGGCTGATGTGTGGGGAATACCCCCACACACACCTGCCAGCCTTGTGTGTGTGTGGGGGGGGGAGTAGCCCCCAACACACACACCTGCCTGCTATGTGTGTCTGTGTGTGTAGAGGGGGGGGTAGTCTCTCTTTCTCTCTCTCTCTCTCTTTCACACACACACACACACACACACACACACACACACACACACACACACACACACACACACACACACACACACACACACACACACACGACAATAACATCAACAATGTTTATAGTTTTAATTATATATAAATGAAATCATTAACCCAGTTTCTGAAGAATATCACAATTATACAACAACTTCAGAAGTAAACAAAAAAACTATAAACTAATATATTGGATGAGCTCCAATAAGCTCAATAGTGGAAAAATTTCAACTGTTGATCATTTAATAACAGCCAAGGTATAGGGGAAGCGGACTATCAGGAAAAAGCGCCAAGCCATTACGACTATATAGCACTGGGAAGGGGTCAGAATAAGAATTTGGGATGGGACGGAGGGAAAGGAATGGTGCCCAACCACTTGGTGGACGGTCGGGCATTGAACGCCGACCTGCATGAAGCGAGACCGTCGCTTTACCGCCCAGCCCAAGTGGGTGGCGGTATTGGGGGGGGGGGGGGGGACAGAAACCCATTGTTTAAAAACCTACTGATACATAGGCCTATTTTCCAAGAGTAGGCCTAGCCCATAAGGGCCAAACTCCTAAGATTCTGCTTATGGTCCCACACACACCAGAAAACTCATAAAACGTCACAGCTATTCACTAGTTTGGTTAAACCACCACTATGAAAGTGGTTCAGAGATCTGGTCAACCAGGCTGTCAGATGCCGCTGCATGCGAGCTGGGCTAGCAACTACAGCCCGGTTGATCAAGCACTCGTTGGTTCTTCAACGGCGGAGCTCAGATATTTTTTCAGGATATAAGATGGAGAGGAGGAGACGAGGGAAAAGATTTTGGAAATGTGGAATAGTTTATGAGTTATGACAGCAGGCGGGCTGTTCGTCTTGCTGACGCGATATTTAGACAGCAGGCGGGCTGTCCGTCTTGCTGACGCGATATTTAGACAGCAGGCGGGCTGTCCGCCTTGCTGACACGATGTTATGACAGCAGGCGGGCTGTCCGCCTTGCTGACACGATGTTATGACAGCAGGCGGGCTGTCCGCCATGCTGACACGATGTTATGACAGCAGGCGGGCTGTCCGCCATGCTGACACGATGTTATGACAGCAGGCGGGCTGTCCGCCTTGCTGACACGTTATGACAGCAGGCGGGCTGTCCGCCATGCTGACACGTTATGACAGCAGGCGGGCTGTCCGCCATGCTGACACGTTATGACAGCAGGCGGGCTGTCCGCCATGCTGACACGATGTGTGGGTGTTGGCATAAGTTAAGCTTGCTCCGTATTGTCAGGGAGCTGGGAGTGTGTGAGAGGTTCTTCACATGTATTGTCAGGGAGCTGGGAGTGTGTGAGAGGTTCTTCACATGTATTGTCAGGGAGCTGGGAGTGTGTGAGAGGTTCTTCACGTGTATTTCACCATATCCCAGGAAACACAAACCTTAACAGTCCCTATTTTCCGCTTGTTACAACTTGTAATAAAGTTGTTACATCTTGGCTTAACGTGTTTATGACGTATTAGAACGTTGCTACAACTTGCTATATTGGTTGTTATAACTGGTTAGGTGTTAAAACTTGTTCGAACGTTGTACCAACGTCGTAGTTTCGGTGTGTGTACATATACTACATATCCTGTATATATGTGGGGGGGGTGGGGGAGACGGGAAGGGGGCTCTAGTCTGTATTTCATGTTGGAAATAGATATTGTTGGTCTTGGTCTCAATTGAATAGACCCAAGCTCTTGGTCTAGGAGCGGGCCGTCCGGTCCTGAAGAAATCTGTCTATCACTGGAAGGGAGCCGGTCGGCCGAGCGGACAGCACGCGGGACTTGTGATCCTGTGGTCCTGGGTTCGATCCCAGGCGCCGGCGAGAAACAATGGGCAGAGTTTCTTTCACCCTATGCCCCTGTTACCTAGCAGTAAAATAGGTACCTGGGTGTTAGTCAGCTGTCACGGGCTGCTTCCTGGGGGTGGAGGCCTGGTCGAGGACCGGGCCGCGGGGACACTGAAAAGCCCCGAAATCATCTCAAGATAACCTCAAGATAACCTGGATCTTCTCAGAATACGATGGTGTTCCACACCCTGATGGCTTGGTGCTCTAGTCTGATGTTTAGTGGCTGTATGTTCAGGAGTCCCATCTGATCCTATGCCTGATCAACCAGGCTGTGATTCAGACGTCCGGCTGCGAGCAGCTGCGTCCAACAGCCTCATTGGCCAGCCCAGCAACCAGAAGGCCTGGTCGGGACCGGCAACCAGGAGGCCTGGTTGGGGACCGGGCCGCTGTGACGTTGATCCCCGAAATCATCGCAAGGTACTCATATAGTGTACGGTGTTTTGCCTTATTCTGCACCTTTTGTACAGCAGTTTTTGCTTGTTAGCGACCTGGTGATGGGGATAAGGAATGAGGGGGAAATGAGGCTAGAAGGATGGGGGAAGAGAGAAGAGAAGAGAGGAGGAAGAGGAGAGCAAAGGAACAGAGGGAGCAGGATGGGGCCAGTGGGAGGGAGGTAGTGACAGTGAGGGTAGTCCACAGTTGTTAAACTCTGGTCACCACACGAGGAGGAGGGTGGGGGGTGGGGGGGGGGGGGTTGGGGGAGGGACAAAGATAGGTAGAGAGAGAAAGTGAGAAAGAAAAGAAGAGAAAGACCGAGATTGACTGGCCTGATAACGTTAGAAAATAATAATAATAATAATAATAATAATAATAATAATATATTTTTTTTAAAGCTAGAAGGGGTACCACCTCTGGTGCAAGTGTAGGGACCCATAGCCTCGGAGAAGAAAATAAAGAGTACTCAGAGAAGACCTTGTGGATCCTCACTGAACAATAATAATGTATGATTTTTTATTCTTTATTATAGTGTAATTCTTACTATCGACAGAAATGTCTATAGTAGACAGACAGACAGGAACACTGCTCCTGCTGCCGTCAATAGACGGGGAGATGAGACGGGAACATGCCCCCTCCCCCCCCACCCACACAGCGAGCTCTTAAATCCCTCCTATTCTTAATTAAATCCCCTGAAAGCTTGAAAGCGTAGTTAATCCCAAGGATTTACGAAATATCTAACAAATAATAACAGTACTTAAGAGGTAATAATCGCGTGATGGTGGGCAATTCCTACACCTTGTAAGAGAGACTTGAGATTAACGTTGTTCAAATAGGTTATTGCTGTTAGGAGCGAGCATGCAAGAAGCCAGTACGATTTCCCCGTTTTCTTTGAGTAATTACAGATATAGGTCTACACAAAGCATGTTCTGCGGGCAATATATATATATGTTCAACACAGTACTTATTCAGTTGATTGACAGCTGAGAGGCGGAACCAAGGAGCCAGAGCTCAACCCCCGCAAGCACAACTAGGTGAGTACAACTAGGTGAATACATACACAACACTACACATAAACACCTCTACACATACACAACACTATACATACACAGCACTACACATACACAACACTATACATACACAGCACTGCACATACACAACACTATACATACACAGCACTACACATACACAACACTATACATACACAGCACTACACATACACAACACTATACATACACAGCACTACACATACACAACACTATACATACACAGCACTGCACATACACAACACTATACATACACAGCACTGCACATACACAACACTATACATACACAGCACTACACATACACAACACTATACATACACAGCACTGCACATACACAACACTATACATACACAGCACTGCACATACACAACACTATACATACACAGCACTGCACATACACAACACTATACATACACACCACTACACATACACACCACTACACATACACACCACTACACATACACACCACTACACATACACACCACTACACATACACAACACTACACATACACACCACTACACATACACACCACTACACATACACACCACTACACATACACACCACTACACATACACACCACTACACATACACAACACTACACATACACACCACTACACATACACAACACTACACATACACAACACTACACATACACACCACTACACATACACAACACTACACATACACACCACTACACATACACACCACTACACATACACACCACTACACATACACACCACTACACATACACACCACTACACATACACAACACTACACATACACACCACTACACATACACACCACTACACATACACACCACTACACATACACACCACTACACATACACAACACTACACATACACAACACTACACATACACACCACTACACATACACAACACTACACATACACAACACTACACATACACACCACTACACATACACAACACTACACATACACACCACTACACATACACAACACTACACATACACAACACTACACATACACAACACTACACATACACAACACTACACATACACACCACTACACATACACAACACTACACATACACAACACTACACATACACAACACTACACATACACAACACTACACATACACACCACTACACATACACAACACTACACATACCCACCAAACGTTCAGCGTCTTACATAGTGTATCTCTGGTGCACAGAAAACATATTGTTATATCAGGATATATCTATATCTATCCCCACAAGCCCGGCCCGAGGCCAGGCTTGACTTGTGATAACTTGGTCCACCAGGCTGTTGCTTGGAGCGGCCCGCAGGCCCACCTACCCACCACAGCCTGGTTGGTCCGGCACTCCTTGGAGGAAACTGTCTAGATTTCTCTTGAAGATGTCCACGGATGTTCCGGCAATATTTCCCCGCGGCCCGGTCTCCTGAGCCAAGACGCCCTGTACAATTTCCTTTATTCTTAAGTAGAAGGTAAAAAAACAAAAAGAATGTAGCCAGGAGACACGACATGAGAGGCAGTTGGAAGGGCGAGGCCCAAGAGCTGGAGCTCGGTACAGCAAACTCTGCATGAAGTACTGCCAAACACGTCAGCCCATCCTCCTGAAATAGTACTTATAATGACTATTTGGAGGGAAGTACCAATATGTACTGTAAACCACTTTTGTATCATTAATTTTATAGTCCGGATAAATAAAGCTAAAATCAAATTAAAATATTCGTAGGTCTAGTATAGCACATATATATACTATATTAGGCCTAAGAAATCACATATTAGGCCTAGGATAACTTAAGTCTTATATTTGTGTTGCCGGATAAAAAAAAAAAATAAGTTTCCGGTTTGTCAAAATTCAATAACACAAAAATTGAACTTTCCGGCGGTGTATCCCTACATACTGGTACTTCCCAGCAAGTAGTCACTATAAGTACTTTCACCGTAGAAGGATGGGCTGAAACAAGCACCTCACCTTACATAATAACCCTTGCCTCTCTAACAGCCCAATTCGACCTCCCACTCCCCCCCTCAACAACCATCAAATCACTGTGGTCAGGTTTGCTCCTCCTCCTCCTCCTACCTCCGTCACCTCTCCTGCAGTACTGCCCAAGGGTGCACCTGGTGACGCTGCTCACCTGTAACAAGACACACAAATCAATCACCAGAGTCCTGCAACCTGATCTTCACCACCTTAATAATATCACCACTCAACTCATTTCCGCTATACAAGGGCACGGAGAAGCCTTATAATGGAAATCATATATGTATGTATATATATATATATATATATATATATATATATATATATATATATATATATATATATATATATATATATATATATATATATATATGCGGAAAATCCACAGAGAAATATGAAATGAGGTGAACGTTTCGGCTTGTTAAAGCCTTTGTCAACACCAGACTGACTGGTGTTGACAAAGGCTTTAACAAGCCGAAACGTTCACCTCATTTCATATTTCTCTGTGGATTTTCCGCATAAAATGATCAGTGTTTTGTGATATATATATATATATATACATATATATATATATATATATATATATATATATATATATATATATATATATATATATATATATATATATGTATATCACGAAAATAAACACGTGATTAAGAATGTGACAATGTCAGACCACGGAGGAAAAATGAAACAGGAAATTTCCTTAAGTACTTTCGTATATTAAATACATCTTCAGAAGGTCCACCTTCTGAAGATGTATTTAATATACGAAAGTACTTAAGGAAATTTCCTGTTTCATTTTTCCTCCGTGGTCTGACATTGTCATATATATATATATATATATATATATATATATATATATATATATATATATATATATATATATATATATATATATATATATATATATATATATGGAAACCACAATAAATCCGGTAATAACATTTAATTCACTCCTTCGAAGCCTCGAACCAATGGCCCCAACAGTGCAAATCTAGTAACTCTATACCAATCACACTAAGGTTGACTCGCTATAAGGAAGCCACAGTGGAAACACACGCATCCTGTGCCTTCTGAGTGATTTGATCTGGGTTCGAGTCCTAGCCAGGGAGGATTGACTAGGCGCCAATCCTTAACAGTACATCTAAGTTCACCCAGTAGTAACTGGGCAGCTAATTGTTAACTGATTAGTGGATCTTGTTGTAGGTAAAACTATTGGGTAAAGCTTACCAAGAGCCACGGGGAAGGGAAAGCTCTAAACTTGCTAAGAGGAGTCAGAAGTCGTCTGCTCCTGTACCTTCCTGTGTAGAAAAGATACTAAATAATTCAGAAATCTAATTTAAATGCCAGAAACAAGATTCGCTTCACTCTGGAATTGCTGAGGATTGCAGGGTGAACCATCATCCCTTGTTCGACCTCTGACCTCTGAAAGCCCTCAAGAAAGGCTCATATTCTCTGGCTGTCAGCTCCAATCTGTGAAGACTTTTACATGATAACTTTACAGCCTTGTTAAGACCCGATGGAACACTATGGAATTACCTGTGTTTTACCTACGGGTGATTTAGAGGACCTGTTCTCGTACCAAGACTATCCTGTTGAGTACCTGTTCAAACAGGCTGTTGCTATTTGCATCCCTTGAGCTTACATAGTCATTATTTCTAGAGGACAGAACAGAATGCTGTTTTATTATGCTGTACAGGTGTTCACCTGAGCCGGGTGTACAGGTGTGGCTCGGGTGAACACCTGTACATGTGTTCACCTGAGCCGGGTGTACAGGTGTGGCTCGGGTGAACACCTGTACAGCAGAAAAAACAGCTTTCTGTTCTGTTCTATAGAAATAACGACTATGTAAGCTCAAGAGATGCAAATAGCAACAGCCTGTTTGAACAAGTATTAAGCAGGGTAGTGCGTGTGAGTACGTGTGAGTGCGAGTGAGTGAGTATGTGTGTGTGTATAATATATATATATATATTTATTTATTTATTTATTTATTAAGTGTTTAGTGTGAAGGGATTCAGCTATGTCAAATCTCTTAACGCAACTATAAACTTTCGACTGAGTGCAGAAATATGATGCTGAATTGAGCCTTGTTGCTACCTTGATGGTAAGAGCCATACTCCGGGTATACATCATACTGGATTAACTCTCTCATCTAATAATCAACATACCACAGCATATATTACCAGAGGTATAGCCAGGTATAATTATAACCTATTTAAAGCCTAAACACCTATTATCTATTTCACGTCCTATTAAAAGCCATCTGACCCAACCACATAAACGCCTATTAGGTAAGGTTCGTTAATATAAATAGGGTGCACCTCTGAACCGCCTATTAGACCCCCACATTAGGCTGACCAACTACAGGTGTGTGAAACATTTTAAATTGTTGTGAACGAATTAAATGGCACATTTGCCTTTATTTTATAGAAGGGTAAAGTTTATTTGTAAACATTAGATTGGTTTCTTGAGATTTTTTGGTAATAATTTTAGAGCTATTTTGAAAACTTGAAATAAATAATAATTTACAAAACAGGTGAGTACAGTTAATTACACGAAATCTTCGATAATTATAGAGAGTGATTCTTTGATCTCGAGATCCTTGATAATTATAATATAATTATATTTCTATAATAATTTCTATAATTATCGAAGATAATTATAGAAAGTGATTCTTTAATTTCTAAGTCAATATGTTAAGAAAAACATACACAGAGAGCAGCACGGCCTTCTTGATTCGCTACTCCGTAACAAATCCAGCCTATTAACCTAGCCAGAAACTGAGGAACCCAAGCAACCCACTTAACCTTTCGAGTACGATGCGTAGAAAACGCAGATAATTGCGAGCTGTTGCTTTTCATTGAAGGTTGCATTTAAAACCTTATAGTTTCTATAATATAAAAAATGCGACTAATTAGGGTGAGCAACGGAGCCCGGCCCTCCATGAACACAAATAGGTGAGTTCACAATGGTTTATATATATATGTACACACACACACACACACACACACACACACACACACACACACACACACACACACACACACACACACACACAAACACACACACACACACACACTCCTGTGGAAACCTGTGTAAGGAATCCTTCAGAACCTTGTATACCACATATGTAAGACCAATCCTGGAGTATGCGGCCCCAGCATGGAGCCCGTACCTTGTCAAGCACAAGACGAAGCTGGAAAAGGTTCAGAGGTATGCCACTAGACTAGTCCCAGAACTAAGAGGCATGAGTTACGTGGAAAAGCTGCGAGAGATGCACCTTACGACACTGGAAGACAGAAGAGTACGGGAAGACATGATCACTACCTACAAAATCCTCAGAGGTATTGACAGGGTAGATAAGGATAAGCTATTCAACACTGGCGGGACGCGAACAAGGGGACACAGGTGGAAACTGAGTACCCACATGAGCCACAGAGACATAAGAAAGAACTTTTTCAGTGTCAGAGTAGTTAACAGATGGAATGCATTAGGCAGTGATGTGGTGGAGGCTGACTCCATACACAGTTTTAAATGTTGATATGATAGAGCCCAGTAGGCTCAGGAACCTGTACACCAGTTGATTGACAGTTGAGAGGCGAGACCAAAGAACCAAAGCTCAACCCCCGCAAGCACAAATAGGTGAGTACACACACACACACACACACACACACACACACACACACACACAGCCATGCAAAAATTAGGGCACTGGTGGCTAAGTGGACAGCACGCTGTACACTTAATCCTTTGGTCCGGGGTTCGATTCCCGGCGCCGGCGAGAAACAATAGGCAGAGTTACTTTCACCGTGATGCTCCTGTTACCTAGAAGTAAATAGGTACCTGGGAGTTAGACAGCTGTTACGGGCTGCTTCCTGAGTTTGTGTGTGTGTGTGGGGGGGGGGATAAAAGAAATTGTTAGTAGTTAGTAACAGTTGATTGATTGACAGTTGAGAGGTAGGCCGAAAGAGCAGAGTTCAACCCGCCGCAAGCACAACTAGGTGAATACACAGAAGAGATCAATAAGAGGAGATATAATAACGACATGAAAGATTCTCAGAACCATTGCCCAATAGGACAACAAACAACTGTTTACCATTATAATAAGTACAGTAGTTTAAGAGGACACAGATGTAAGAACTGGAGGTTGTCGAAACTAACGTGAGATAAAATAATAGTATGGTGGGGTTTTGCAATAGAAGACTGACAGGCGGCGCCCAGGAGCCAAAGCTCAACATGCAAGCACATGTTGACTCGCACAGACCAAGTTACAACCGCAAAACATCAACTGAACCTGACAATTACCGGACCAGAGGCAGTAGTGCGGTCAAGGGGCTAATTTCACGGTGAAGAACTGTTTACCGCCTCTCCTAGGAGCCCCTTCCCTGCCTCTCCTAGGAGCCCCTTCCCTGCCTCTCCTAGGAGCCCCTTCCCTGCCTCTCCTAGGAGCCCCTTCCCTGCCTCTCCTAGGAGCCCCTTCCCTGCCTCTCCTAGGAGCCCCTTCCCTGCCTCTCCTAGGAGCCCCTTCCCTGCCTCTCCTAGGAGCCCCTTCCCTGCCTCTCCTAGAAGCCCCTTCCCTGCCTCTCCTAGGAGCCCCTTCCCTGCCTCTCCTAGGAGCCCCTTCCCTGCCTCTCCTAGGAGCCCCTTCCCTGCCTCTCCTAGGAGCCCCTTCCCTGCCTCTCCTAGGAGCCCCTTCCCTGCCTCTCCTAGGAGCCCCTTCCCTGCCTCTCCTAGGAGCCCCTTCCCTGCCTCTCCTAGGAGCCCCTTCCCTGCCTCTCCTAGGACCCCCTTCCCAGGAGGACCCTTCCCTACACCCCCTAGCAGCTCCCCCCCCTCCCTAAGAGAACTCTTCCCCCCCCCCCCGACGCCAAGTCACGATCTACACCACTTAATTACCAGTTCTCAGCTCCCGGAAGGTGTGAGCCGACACACTCAGCGGCCCCTCACACACCTTCACACTTACTCTCAAAAGTCCGTAAAGCGAGACTTTCAGAACCTCCTCCTTATCAGTACTGAAGCTCAAGACGGGCCTTCAGAACCTCCTCCTTATCACTACTGAAGCTCAAGACGGGCCTTCAGAACCTCCTCCTTATCACTACTGAAGCTCAAGAAGGGCCTTCAGAACCTCCTTCTTATCACTACTGAAGCTCAAGACGTTCATTGCTTTCCCAACATTGTTGAAGTTCTTTCTTAGTTTTTAAGACTGCTGGTAGACGTCCACTGTCTCCAGTTGGCAAGCCTCAAGCTTCCCCCTTGTTCACAGTTATCCAGTTATCTCACTGTGTTCCACAGTTATCTTAAACCTCACCATATTAGCTCCCCCCCTGGATCACCACTCACCAATTGGTACATAAGAGGTCCCCAGATGGGTGATTAGGAGCCGGGCAGTTAAGCATTGGTGCCCAGTCAATCCTCCTTAGACGGAACCCGAACTAAGACACAGTCGGTAACGACCAGGAGGGGGGGGGGAGACAATTGTTACCACAAACGACCATGAGATCGTAATCTTAGACGTTGATTACAACGTCAAGACGACGCCCAGAGAACCAATAGCAACCCCCCAATTACACACAATAAATTGACAGTGTACTGTGGCTTTTGAGAGCAATATAACAACACAATTACCCCCCCCCCCTCCAGGCCCATCAGAAGAAGAACAACAGGAACCAACCAATCATCTACTGGAGCGATCGTCTGTCTGTAAGATCTCCAGGAGGGTGTTGTTGCTCCTCTCTGCTCACCATGGTACACCTTAGATCACCCCCCCCCCCCACGATATCTTAGATATCCCTACGATATCTTAGATACCCCCAAGATATTATAGATACCCCCCAAGATATTATAGATACCCCAAGATATCTTAGATAACCATAATATATCATAGACCAAGATATGATATATCTTGGTCTGATATATCATATATATATATATATATATATATATATATATATATATATATATATATATATATATATATATATATATATATATATATATATGATGATAGACCCCAAGATATCTTAGATACCCCCCACGACATTTTAGATACCTCCCAAGATATCTTAGATACCCCCAGGACATCTTATTATACCCCCACGATATTTTAGATACCCCCCAAGATATCTTAGATACCCCCCAAGATATTATAGATACCCCCGAGATATCTTAGATCCCCCCCACGACATCATAGATACCCCCCAAGATATCATAGATACCCCCACGACATCTTAAGATATAACTACGGAATCCTGAATACCCCCATGACACATTAGATACCACAACCTAGTCCCCCACTGCACCTTGCGTATACCTTGATGGGGTTCTCAGAGTTCTTCCACTCCCCGAGCCCAGCCTAGAACCAGGACTGACTTGTGAGAGCTTGGTCCAACAGGCTGTTGCTTGGAGCGGCCCGCAGGCCCACATATCCACTACAACGGCTCGTAATTCAGCGTTTCTGTCAAGTCCAGGTTAGACCTACGTGAGTGAGTTTGTGTGGGTGTCTATAAGAGCTGTCTCGCATAGGTCAATAGGAGCTGCCTCGTATGGGTCAATAGGAGCTGCCTCGTATGGGTCAATAGGATAGGAATTATCAGGAGAAAGCACCAAGCCATTACGACTATATAGCACTGGGAAGGGGTCAGGATAAGGATTTGGGATGGGACGGGGGGAAGGAATGGTGCCTAACCACTTGGTGGACGGTCGGGGATTGAACGTTAGCCTGCATGAATCGAGACCATCGCTCTACCGTCCAGCCCAAGTGGTTGGGCAACAAGAGCTGCCTCATATGGGTCAATGGAGCTGCCTTACATGGGCCTTTTGGACGATTTTCCTATTATTCTTATGCTATTATCTGTGATAACATATTGTAGACGTAAGATGGGATCGAACTCGCATCCCTGGACTTCGCTGGCACACACACTACCGACTGAACCATGATGGCCTACGGAGACCAGGGACGAGGGTTCAAGCCCATTTCATATCCTGACCATTTTTTTTATAAGATATTTAAAGTTCCTGTGTTGCATTGTTGTGTTGTATCTCGCTTCCACCAGCACCGTACGAAGCACCAACCTGTTGTTCCCTAACTACCCAACTAGTCATTAAACTACGCTAAACAAAACATACTAATTATCTCAACTTATCCCAAGAGAGCTCATTATTATGGGATAATTACCAGCCTGTCGTTAATGGTCAATGACTTATGGGTAGCAAACTACATATTGCTTGTTTTTGCTGTTTGGGCTGCCATCGTGGCCCCGTAGTGCTGTCTGTAGCATTATTGACCGCTCCTCACCGCTCCACGCCACCTCCTCAACACGGCTTGTGTACTATACAACCAATTAAACTCATTGTTTACCTTCCAACTGATCATTACAGGTGGTTATTTGCTCTTTTTTGTGGTTGATAGATGCTGTCTGTTGCACCGTTGGTTAACATCACCGAGCGTTGCACCACCTCCCAGCCTGCTCCTTGGATAGGGGTGCACAGCAACGGCTTCGCTTCTTGTACAGGTCGGTGTTCGATCCCCAATGGTTATATGGTGGGGAACCGTTGAAGCCTGGCCTCAGGCCAGGCCTGGGGAGTAGACGATCTCTGAGAATTCACTCCAGGTATGACGTTCCTTCACCCAGTCCTCCTATCTCTTGCCAGTGCTTACAACAATCGCTATACTGACCCGGACAATGAACAAATCCACAAGTGCCGTGACGAGGGTTCGAACCTACGTCAGAGAGGATCCCAAACGCTGCCTTAATCGACTGAGCTAAGACATGGTTAAAAGAATTACAACCGGAAGTTCTACTGACCCGGACAATGCTGTGGTGCATCTTGATCGCTGTATAATCCTACGAGATGTATAGATAACTATTAACACAACTTTCTAATGCTAAACACGTAAATCCACTCATGTATGCATCCACATGCACTGAGCAGTCACTGGACCAACCTATAACCCTGGCACTAGTAACTTGCGTCAATTCCTCATGAAACTCGAGTCAAGTTTCAAAGTTAACTTGTGTTTCATATCATCACTTCAACCTCCTCAACTTTATCATCGCATGGACAGAAGAGAAGCAAGCGGAGAGACAGATCTCCAGCAAGTGTTGGCAAATAATTAAACAAAAAGAAGGCACCATGGCGGCATACATTGTCACGTCTTACTCTTAAGTTGACATTAAGAAGCATCTCTGGCCTCACCACCTCTTGTCATGCTCGAGTTATGCCAATCCATCAACTATAAGTTCCTTGGTGCGGCCAGGCGTCTAGAGCATGTGGAGCCACGAAGCAAGGCGGACAGAGCCAGAGATCACAAGGTAACCTCTCCTGATGACCACCATTACCCCTTATAATGGCCGGCTTGGCTAAATTTGTGAAGAGGGCAGCGAGGGTGATCCCAGGGGGGCGGGGAGCTTGATGTGTGAGGGGCTACAGGAAGGGAACACTCTCAATTAAGGGTGATTTTGGTGGGGCTGACTTACGCTGCATCCTTTACTGAATGATGGATGGGGCCAAGGATGGTGCAAGGTTAATATATTCTCTCTAGAGCGACGGTCTCGATTCCTGCAGGTCGGCGTTCAATCCCCGACTGTCCATCAAGTGGTTGGGCACCATTCCCTTCCTCACCTCACCAGCCCATCCCAAATCCTTATCCTGATCCCTTTCCACTGCTATATAGTCGTAATGGCTTGACCCTTTCCCGTGAAGGTTCAATTCTCTCCCTCTCTCTCTCTCTCTCTCTCTCTCTCTCTCTCTCTCTCTCTCTCTCTCTCGTACCGCGATTGAACGCCGATCTGTATGAAGCGAGACTGCCGCTCTACCGTCTACCGTCCGTGGGTACCGTAAGAACGCGGAACACCTCCAAAGGATACCTGATCAACCAGGCTGTGATTCATACGTCAGACTGCGAGCAGCCGCGTCCAACAGCCTGGTTGACCAGTTCAGCAACCAGGAGGACTGGTCGACGACCGGGCCGGGGGAACGTTGAGCCCTAAAATCATCGCAAGGTAAGGTAAGGTCCTTACCTTTACAGGTGTGAGGATACAAGATCAATACTTAATGCGACCAGCTATTGTAACCAGAGATTGTATTGTTACCACGTAACGAGAGCTATTGTAACCAGAGATTGTATTGTAACCACGTAACGAGAGCTATTGTAACCAGAGATAGTATTGTAACCACGTAACGAGAGCTATTGTAACCAGAGATAGTATTGTTACCACGTAACGAGAGCTATTGTAACCAGAGATTGTATTGTAACCACGTAACGAGAGCTATTGTAACCAGAGATAGTATTGTTACCACGTAACGAGAGCTATTGTAACCAGAGATAGTATTGTAACCACGTAACGAGAGCTATTGTAACCAGAGATAGTATTGTAACCACGTAACGAGAGCTATTGTAACCAGAGATTGTATTGTAACCACGTAACGAGAGCTATTGTAACCAGAGATTGTATTGTAACCACGTAACGAGAGCTATTGTCTCCTCTTATAATGGGTCTCACTCCTCGCTTTGTTAATGAAAGTCATTATGTGGTGCAGCGGTAGAGTCACGCTGCTTACACCTGTCAACGGTGTTATGACAACTCGAGTTTGTGACACCTTTGTTCTGTCGTATCTCGGGCTGTGTTTGTGACACCTTTGTTCTGTCGTATCTCGGGCTGTGTTTGTGACACCTTTGTTCTGTCGTATCTCGGGCCGTGTTTGTGACACCTTTGTTCTGTCGTATCTCGGGCTGTGTTTGTGACACCTTTGTTCTGTCGTATCTCGGGCTGTGTTTGTGACACCTTTGTTCTGTCGTATCTCGGGCTGTGTTTGTGACACCTTTGTTCTGTCGTATCTCGGGCTGTGTTTGTGACACCTTTGTTCCCTAGTATCTCGGGCTGTGTTTGTGACACATTTGTTCCCTTGTATCTCGGGCTGTGTTTGTGACACCTTTGTTCTGTCGTATCTCGGGCTGTGTTTGTGACACCTTTGTTCCCTAGTATCTCGGGCTGTGTTTGTGACACCTTTGTTCTGTCGTATCTCGGGCTGTGTTTGTGACACCTTTGTTCTGTCGTATCTCGGGCTGTGTTTGTGACACCTTTGTTCTGTCGTATCTCGGGCTGTTTGTGACACCTTTGTTCTGTCGTATCTCGGGCTGTGTTTGTGACACCTTTGTTCTGTCGTATCTCGGGCTGTGTTTGTGACACCTTTGTTCTGTCGTATCTCGGGCTGTGTTTGTGACACCTTTGTTCCCTTGTATCTCGGGCTGTGTTTGTGCCGACACCTTTGTTCCCTTGTATGTGAGGCTGTTACCTTGCGGTTACCTTGGGTTGGTTTCGTGGATCAACGCCCCTGAAGCCCGGTCTCTGGCCAGACCAGTTGGTGGTCTGGGTTATTGGATGTCATTGCTGGCAGCCCTGATGAATAAATCACAGCCTGGTTGATCAGGTAATCCATTGAAGGTGTTAATCAGTTTTCCTTCTGAACACTGTGAGGGGAGGCAGGGATCTCAGGGGAAAGCGTTAAGCCATTACGACTATATAGCACTGGGAAGGGGTCAGGATAAGGATTTGGGATGGGACGGAGGGAAAGGAATGGTGCCCAACCACTTGGTGAACGGTCGGGGATTGAACGCCGACCTGCATGAAACAAGGCCGTCGCTCTACCGTCCAGCCCACGTGATTGGTCACACACAGTGAGAGATCGGCCAGTTAAGTTGTCCAGGGTCGTATAGACGCCATGATTCTATGTATTCTGTGATCTTCTTAGCACTGTTTCAAAGACTTTTATGATGTGTGACAGTGATATCTATCTATAATTTTTCCCCCTGCTTTATTTCCTCCTGTATGGACTGATGCTATCTTCGCTGTTATCTGTCGAGGATAGCGCCAGTATCTAGGCGCCGTCTCCAAGTAATGTCAAGGGCCTGCGGTAATATTTTTTCCAATTCTTGAAGCTAAGTGACACCTTTGTGTCTCTCAGCATCAAGAATTGGAAGAAATATTACAAGAATTTGAAAAAAATATAAAATATGTGGTAGAATAGTGGTGCCAAGTGGGTAGGATAGTGGAGCGTGTAGGATAGAGGTGCTGAGCGTGGTGGAAGGATAGAGGTGCTGAGCGTGGTGGAAGGATAGAGGTGCTGAGCGTGGTGGAAGGATAGAGGTGCTGAGCGTGGTGGAAGGATAGAGGTGCTGAGCGTGGTGGAAGGATAGAGGTGCTGAGCGTGGTGGAAGGATAGAGGTGCTGAGCATTGTAGGATAATGAACATAATCTCGTCGCTACAATGCAACAGGAAACTTTCGAATGCAAATTTCATGTCTGTAGTCAAGGCATTATTTTATTCGGCAGTGATAACCCCCCTGAAGTGTATAATTGACCCCTGAAGTGTATAATTGACCCCTGAAGTGTATAATTGACCCCTGAAGTGTATAATTGACCCCTGAAGTGTATAATTGACCCCTGAAGTGAATAATTGACCTCTGAAGTGTATAATTGACCCCTGAAGTGTATAATTGACCCCTGAAGTGTATAATTGACCTCTGAAGTGTATAATTGACCTCTGAAGTGTATAATTGACCTCTGAAGTGTATAATTGACCTCTGAAGTGTATAATTGACCCCCTGAAGTGTATAATTGACCCCCTGAAGTGTATAATTGACCTCTGAAGTGTATAATTGACCTCTGAAGTGTATAATTGACCTCTGAAGTGTATAATTGACCTCTGAAGTGTATAATTGACCTCTGAAGTGTATAATTGACCTCTGAAGTGTATAATTGACCTCTGAAGTGTATAATTGACCTCTGAATTGTATAATTGACCTCTGAAGTGTATAATTGACCTCTGAAGTGTATAATTGACCACTGAAGTGTATAATTGACCCCCTGAAGTGTATAATTGACCCCCTGAAGTGTATAATTGACCCCCTGAAGTGTATAATTGACCCCCTGAAGTGTATAATTGACCCCCTGAAGTGTATAATTGACCTCTGAAGTGTATAATTGACCCCCTGAAGTGTATAATTGACCCCTGAAGTGTATAATTGACCCCTGAAGTGTATAATTTACCCCTGAAGTGTATAATTGACCTCTGAAGTGTATAATTGACCTCTGAAGTGTATAATTGACCCCCTGAAGTGTATAATTGACCCCTGAAGTGTATAATTGACCTCTGAAGTGTATAATTGACCCCTGAAGTGTACAATTGACCCCCTGAAGTGTATAATTGACCCCCTGAAGTATATAATTGACCTCTGAAGTGTATAATTGACCCCTGAAGTGTATAATTGACCCCCTGAAGTGTATAATTGACCCCCTGAAGTGTATAATTGACCCCCTGAAGTGTATAATTGACCCCTGAAGTGTATAATTGACCTCTGAAGTGTATAATTGACCCCTGAAGTGTAAAATTGACCCCCTGAAGTGTATAATTGACCCCTGAAGTGTATAATTGACCTCTGAAGTGTATAATTGACCCCTGAAGTGTATAATTGACCCCTGACGTGTATAATTGACCCCTGAAGTGTATAATTGACCCCTGAAGTGTATAACTGACCCCTGAAGTGTATAATTGACCCCTGAAGTGTATAACTGACCCCTGAAGTGTATAACTGACCCCTGAAGTATATAATTGACCCCCTGAAGTGTATAATTGACCCCTGAAGTGTATAATTGACCCCTGAAGTGTATAATTGACCTCTGACGTGTATAATTGACTACTTTAGTACATAATTGACCCCCTGACGTGTATAATTGACCACTGAAGTGTATAATTGACCCCCCTGACGTGTATAATTGACCCCTGAAGTGTATAATTGACCCCTGAAGTGTATAATTGACCCCTGACGTGTATAATTGACCCCTGAAGTATATAATTGACCCCTGAAGTGTATAATTAACCCCTGAAGTGTATAATTGACCCCCTGAAGTGTATAATTGACCCCTGAAGTGTATAACTGACCCCTGAAGTGTATAATTGACCCCTGAAGTGTATAACTGACCCCTGAAGTGTATAACTGACCCCTGAAGTATATAATTGACCCCCTGAAGTGTATAATTGACCCCTGAAGTGTATAATTGACCCCTGAAGTGTATAATTGACCCCTGAAGTATATAATTTACCCCCTGAAGTGTATAATTGACCCCTGAAGTGTATAATTGACCCCTGAAGTATATAATTGACCCCCTGAAGTGTATAATTGACCCCTGAAGTGTATAATTGACCCCTGAAGTGTATAATTGACCCCTGAAGTGTATAATTGACCCCTGAAGTGTATAATTGACCCCCTGAAGTGTATAATTGACCCCTGAAGTGTATAATTGACCCCTGAAGTGTATAATTGACCCCTGAAGTGTATAACTGACCCCTGAAGTGTATAACTGACCCCTGAAGTATATAATTGACCCCCTGAAGTGTATAATTGACCCCTGAAGTGTATAATTGACCCCTGAAGTGTATAATTGACCCCTGAAGTATATAATTGACCCCCTGAAGTGTATAATTGACCCCTGAAGTGTATAATTGACCCCTGAAGTATATAATTGACCCCCTGAAGTGTATAATTGACCCCTGAAGTAAAGTATAATTGACCCCTGAAGTGTATAATTGACCCCTGAAGTGTATAATTGACCCCTGAAGTGTATAATTGACCCCTGAAGTGTATAATTGACCCCTGAAGTGTATAATTGACCTCTGACGTGTATAACTGACCCCTGAAGTATATAATTGACCCCCTGAAGTATATAATTGACCCCCTGAAGTGTATAATTGACCCCTGAAGTGTATAATTGACCCCCTGAAGTGTATAATTGACCCCTGAAGTGTATAATTGACCCCTGAAGTGTATAATTGACCCCTGAAGTGTATAATTGACCCCTGAAGTATATAATTGACCCCTGAAGTGTATAATTGACCCCTGAAGTGTATAATTGACCCCTGAAGTGTATAATTGACCCCTGAAGTGTATAACTGACCCCTGAAGTATATAATTGACCCCCTGAAGTGTATAATTGACCCCTGAAGTGTATAATTGACCCCTGAAGTGTATAATTGACCCCCTGAAGTGTATAATTGACCCCTGAAGTGTATAATTGACCCCTGAAGTGTATAATTGACCCCTGAAGTGTATAATTGACCCCTGAAGTGTATAATTGACCCCTGAAGTGTATAATTGACCCCTGAAGTGTATAATTGACCCCCTGAAGTGTATAATTGACCCCTGAAGTGTATAATTGACCCCTGAAGTGTATAACTGACCCCTGAAGTATATAATTGACCCCCTGAAGTGTATAATTGACCCCTGAAGTGTATAATTGACCCCTGAAGTGTATAATTGACCCCCTGAAGTGTATAATTGACCCCTGAAGTGTATAACTGACCCCTGAAGTGTATAATTGACCCCTGAAGTGTATAACTGACCCCTGAAGTGTATAACTGACCCCTGAAGTATATAATTGACCCCTGAAGTGTATAATTGACCCCTGAAGTGTATAATTGACCCCTGAAGTGTATAATTGACCCCTGAAGTGTATAATTGACCCCTGAAGTGTATACTTGGTGAATGAAGAACACTCTATGGTAGCTGAGGTACTTCAGTGTTGCCTTAATGTTTTGCTCGAGACATTCATATTGCCTTCAAATGATCTGGAGTGTATCATTCTTCCTTGTAAACAGTGTTTCGTCTAAACCATTACAAGTGTTAGATTTAGGACAAAAATTATGACAAACGCGTCATCCTAGATTGTCCTAGACCTTTTAGAATTGTTAATATGTTAAGGGAGCTAAGCTACTCCTTGCTTTATGAGTCAATTACTGAGTTGGAGAACGCACAAAGACCTTTTAAAATCAGAAGCCATTCAGTATCTGAGTTCCCTCAACGCTTTAAATATACAACTAGTATGATGTATGATTGTATGAGCGCCTTGTATTGCGGTTGTATTCTGGCTGTCCAAGAAGTTGCACCGAACATCTCTCCAGTGTTGCTGGCTTTGTTCTAATGAACAGTTCAACCCGAACAGGCCAAGACTACCTTGCGGTTACCTTGCTATGATTTCGGGGCTTGCGTCCCTGCGGCCCGGTCCTCGATCAGGCCTGGTTGTTGGACTGATCAACCAGGCTGTTGGACGCGGCTGCTCGCAGCCTGACGTATGGGTCACAGCCTGGTTGATCAGGTATCCTTTGGAGTTGTTTATCAAGTTGTCTCTTGAACACTGTGAGGGGTCGGCCAGTTATGGCCCTTATGTGTAGTGGAAGCGTGTTGAACAGTCTCGGGCCTCTGATGTTGATAGTTCTCTCTTGAACACTGTGAGGGGTCGGCCAGTTATGTCCCTTATGTGTAGTGGAAGCGTGTTGAACAGTCTCGGGCCTCTGATGTTGATAGTTCTCTCTTGAACACTGTGAGGGGTCGGCCAGTTATGTCCCTTATGTGTAGTGGAAGCGTGTTGAACAGTCTCGGGCCTCTGATGTTGATAGTTCTCTCTTGAACACTGTGAGGGGTCGGCCAGTTATGTCCCTTATGTGTAGTGGAAGCGTGTTGAACAGTCTCGGGCCACTGATGTTGATAGAGTTCTCTCTCAGAGTACCTGTTGCACCTCTGCTTTTCAACGGGGGTATTCTGCACATCCTGCCATGCCTTCTGGTCTCATGTGATGTTATTTCTGTGTGCAGGTTTGGGACCAGCCCCTCTACTATTTTCCACGTAAATTATTATGAATCTCTCCCGACAAGGACTGACACCAGTGATGGTGACTTTGACAGATGGTGAAGGTGCCAGAGGTAGTGAAAGGTACTGACTGCACGTGAACACTAATAGTAAATGTGATTATAATGACGAATGGAGAAGGTAGAAGCAGTTGAAGACAATAACTCAACAAGGAAAAAAAGATCTGTGAAAATATAAGAGCACCAGCACACTCTCAAAAGAGTTAGTGGAGACATGATCACTACCTATAAAATTCTCAGAGGAATTGACAGGATAAATTAAGATAAACTATTTAGCACGGGCGGAACAAGGGGACACAGGTGAAAACTTAGTACCCTAATGAGCCACAGAGACATGAGAACTTTTTCAGTGTCAGAGTAGTTAACAGATGGAATGCATTAGGCAGTGATGTGGTGGAGGCTGACTCCATACACAGTTTCAAATGTAGATATGATAGAGCCCAATAGGCTCAGGAACCTGTACACCAGTTGATTGACAGTTGAGAGGCGGGACCAAAGAGCCAGAGCTCAACCCCCGCAAGCACAACTAGGTGAGTACACACGCACAGTCTTAAGGATTATTCCATACTCTAAAAGGAGTTCCATTCTGACCTCACAAAAGCTTCAGTCCCGGGTACAAACGCCATTAAGGGGCTATCCTTTATCCCTAAACCTTCATAGAAAATGGGCAAGGGAACGGGTGTACCAACCGCTCATGTTGGTGAGTGGAAGAGTTTTGTGGTCATACTAACTTTGTTTATTATTGTTACTGGTAGGTAACATTATTATTGTTACTGGTAGGTAACATTATTATTGTTACTGGTAGGTAACATTATTATTGTTACTGGTAGGTAACATTATTATTGTTACTGGTAGGTAACATTATTATTGTTACTGGTAGGTAACATTATTATTGTTACTGGTAGGTAACATTATTATTGTTACTGGTAGGTAACATTATTATTGTTACTGGTAGGTAACATTATTTTTGGTAACTGGTAGACCATGTAGGCTGGTAGAAGTGACAACCACAACACTATCAATATTAAATTAGATACCTGGAGAGGATTTACGGAGTTGTTTTACTAGCAAAATAACCAGTTGTGATAACTTGGTCCAACAGGCTGTTGCTTGGAGCGGCTTGCAGCCCCACATATCCACTACAGCCCGGTTGGTCCGGCACTCCTTGCAAGAGTGACTTTTAACAGTCACTCTTGACTGTTAACATAGAGTGACAATATCTAATTGCCTCTTAACGACATCTACCTTTGATCCAGCAATATTTATAATGCTTGCTGGGAGGGTATTGAACAGCTGTGGACCTCTGATGATCAGTGTTCTCTGATTTGTACCTATGTCACCTCTACTCCTCACTGGTTCTATTCTGCATTTCCTTCCGTATCTCCCGCTCCAGTATGTTGTTATTCTACTGTATAAACTTGGCACCTGGCCCTCCAGTATCTTCCACATACATATTATTTGATACCTTTCTCGTCTCCTTTCCAGATACCAAACCTACATAACAGAAATACATGTTAGCGCGGTAGATATGATTAGGAGCATTAAATGAACGCAAGAGCTGCCAGGAACACAGAGAAGACGCCATCAGCGGTCCCCGACCATCAAACCTTCTGCTAGCAAACCTGGCAGTTACTGAAACATAGAAGGAAACCTCTATGAGGTGTCCATTACCTGGTTATCTTGAGGTTATCTTGAGGTTATCTTGAGGTTATCTTGAGGTTATCTTGAGGTTATCTTGAGGTTATCTTGAGGTTATCTTACCTGAGCAATTATGCAGCCAGACAGTCACTATATGAAGGGTTACACTGTATCAAGAGCTATGTAAAAGGTCACACTGAAGACTTAAAAACAAAAAAAAATAAAAAATAAAAATTAGTATGTAATGCAATAAATTTTCTTTATTTACTATATCGTTTACTTATTGTTTATTTACTATATTTTTATTATTATATATGTTTATAAATTTATTATTTATTTTCTTTATTTACTATACCATAGGGCGCCTGACAGCTGGGTGGACAGCGCTTCGGATTCGTAGTCCTGAGGTCCCGGGTTCGATTCCCGGTGGAGGCGGAGACAAATAGACAAAATGCTTCTTTCACCCTGATGCCCCTGTTACCTAGCAGTAAATAGGTACCTGGGAGTTAGACAGCTGCTACGGGCTGCTTCCTGGGGGTGTGTAACAAAAAGGAGGCCTGGTCGAGGACCGGGCCGCAGGAACGCTAAGCCCCGAAATCATCTCAAGATAACCTCAAGATAGGATACCATAATATACCGTTCCACTTACACAAGGGTTACATAATTAAGCGGAACTTCACAACCGAGGGTCGTTATTGTCATAACTAACCTCGTATTGCTTTGAAACTCATAAACTGTTTAAACAAAAAGATGCAGAGGTTTCGTAAGTGGTGGATAAATTCGGGTCCTGATCAACCGGGTTGTGATTCTTATGTCAGAATGCGAACAGGGGCGTCTAACAGCTTGGTTGATCAGACCACCAACCACAAGGCTGTTGTAGGCGTCAGTTCATGGAGACTTTGATCCTTGAAACTTCGAAGTCACCTAAACTGTTCACCTGTTCACTCCAGTCACTTGTACACCTGTACACCACAGTCACAACTGTACACCTGTACACCACAGTCACAACTGTACACCTGTACACCACAGTCACAACTGTACACCTGTACACCACAGTCACAACTGTACACCTGTATACCACAGTCACAACTGTACACCTGTACACCACAGTCACAACTGTACATATGTACACCACAGTCACAACTGTACACATGTACACCACAGTTACAACTGTACACCTGTACACCACAGTCACAACTGTACACCTGTACACCACAGTCACAACTGTACACCTGTACACCACAGTCACAACTGTACACCTGTACACCACAGTCACAACTGTACACCTGTACACCACAGTCACAACTGTACACCTGTTCACTCCAGTCACAACTGTACACCTGTACACCACAGTCACAACTGTACACCTGTACACCACAGTCACAACTGTACACCTGTTCACTCCAGTCACAACTGTACACCTGTACACCACAGTCACAACTGTACACCTGTACACCACAGTCACAACTGTACACCTGTACACCACAGTCACAACTGTACACCTGTACACCACAGTCACAACTGTACACCTGTACACCACAGTCACAACTGTACACCTGTTCACTCCAGTCACAACTGTACACCTGTACACCACAGTCACAACTGTACACCTGTACACCACAGTCACAATGTAACACTGTAAAAGTGTTTGGGTTAGTTTATTTAAAATATATATAGAATATGAGTCACAGACAGGGATTTGGAAAGGCGCCAGTTGTCTGCCTGAGATCTCACACCTCAAAGCGTTAATGACCTCAAGTGACCTGAGGTCAGATCATGAGAATTTCACCTTGCTTCCGCTAAGCTCTTAATTGTAGGCTGGTAGCCTTCAAACAAGCCGACGTTTAAGGAGTGGCTTGGTAGTGCCGGAGGCTATCTACTTGTGGGCGGAGTTAGCTACTAGGTTCCCCAATATAAACTCGGAGAGCTATCCAGCAGAAAGCATTAACGAGACAGAACAGCACACGAGCCAGCAGAGAGAGAAGACAGCCCTACCAGGAAGGCTGTCGGCCGGCAGGGCGGGAGTCTCTGTCAACTACAGACCCCCCCCCCCTCTCTATTCAACTTAGACTCAGTCCTCGGTGAGTGAACATTAAGGTGACTTGGTCGTGTTTACATATGTTGTGTGATGATCAGGGGCAGTCAAGTTGTAGGGTTCTCGAATTCTTGGATGATGACTCTCTTTAACATTTTAATTGAATTGCTAAATTATGATACTTCATGTGAAATATAATTATGAATTTATTATTTAAATTGTGTTTAACTTTGTTCCCTAGAGCTTTGAGTTGAGGTGAGAAAGCCTCTGTGGTTACTGTTTTCATGGTTTAGAATGAGTACATGATAAAGATGGGAACTACTAATAATGATCTCTTGATAACATCCTTTGAGAATTTTGTGATACAGGCAAGTTCCATTCCTTGTCTTGTATGTAATGATCATGAATGGATGGTGGCAGCATTTCGTCTTCTACTATCTACTCTTCTACTTCTACTATCTACTCTTTTACTTCTACCTATCTACACCTCTCCCTCCAGCCTTCTCTAAACTCTCACTTTCAACTAATGACCCTTCTCGCTCCTCCCACCTCTCTGCCTCTCACCCCAAACCCTCACTAATTACTTCACTATTCATTTCTTTCCTTTCGTTTCCACTTATACGTTTGTGGCAATGATTCGGTATTCTAGAGTTCTCTCTAGAGTTTCGGGTAACTGATCAAGTGACGGCGCCTTGTAGTCTTAGCACCTAGGTAGTCAAATACCTAGGTTACAAGGTGTTGAACGAGAGAGGTTGCCTTAGGAACTCTGGAGGTGCTCTAGAATAGTTAGCTAACTGTGGACGGGATAACGGACTAGAGAGAGCTGTTTCCCCCGGCTTCGTTAGTTAACTGGGGGGTGGAATAATGGACAAGATAGAGCTATTTCCCCCACCCCCCGTTACAATGTTGGCAGCGGTGTTGAACAATGTTGTAGGTAGTTGGTGTTCTTTTAACATTGTTCAGTCCCACGTGTCTTTTGCCGCTCAGGCGCTATCAGGGAGATCTTGACAGGTGTTTTACTTTCGCGATTTAGCGAGTTCTTTCAGGCTAGGAGATGGTGATTCTCTGGTGTTGTGTTTAGTGATTTTGTGAGTTTTGTGTAGTTCAGGGAATGTTCACCAGAACTTGCGTGTGTAGTGATTAATGTTAGTGATAAGATTTGGTGATTTGGGAACTTAGCGGTGTTGGTGGTGCAGGTCAGCTGAGTGTGACAGGTGACCTCGCATGTCCCAGGGGGACACCCAGCCACCGCTGGTCTCCAGGTCAGTGGGGAGTGGCAGGTATAGATTTTAAGTAGTTTTTAGTGGTTCTGCTCAGATTATTGCGATCGACTGTTTTACTCCATTTGAACGCAATAACCCGAGGTGTACTGGTCTTGTACAGCATGCTAGGGGGAGCCTTAGTATGTCAGTAGACTTCACGTTGGGGACGCTCGACGTTAGATAGTCTGGTCACAGGGGTGGCAACAGTTTGGAGTTGTTGAACGGCGGAGATGCTAGGGAAACACTCTGGGTCACGTAGGTGGCTGTAGGTTAAGGGTGGGAGTAATGGTTAATTATGTACTTAAGATTAGGAAAGGTACAGTTAAGTGAGGCTAGTGTTTGTCTATTAGTATTGATTTTTTTTGTGTGTGACAAGTTAAAAGTAGTGATGCCCTTATTCTCTCTTCTCTAACTTTACTCTGTTACTGTTTTATGTTCCACCAAGTCAATATCATTCAGAGTTAATTGGATTATTAAAATTTGAGTGTAGTCGTTGCCAGGAGGAGAGCTTATAATTGGACTGTGTGAACCCTATACAAACTACAGGGTCACACAACATGTTGGAACACGGTATTGTTGCCTTATGTTCATTCCCAGGTTGGAGCCAGAAGAGAGGCGAGGCGCATATGCAGAAGAGAGAGACGGCTGCTGTGTACCATACTCACGGGCGTTTATCACCACCACCACGACCAGCCCACTACCTGGAGGTCATGGCTCCACCACCATCACCACCCCAGGGGACCCCAAGATGCAGCCCTCTCGGTCGGTCAACATTGGTCTACCCAGTGGACCCCAGGTCGTTCTGCAGACGACCCCAGACGACCCAGTAATGATGGAAGAGGAGCAACAACGACTCCAGTCTGTCCCACCAACATCGGTCTACCCAGGATGGACCCCAGGACGGACAGACCCCCAATGGACCCCAGGTCGCTTGTCAAAGACCCATGGGAGGAGGAAGAGAGAAGAAAGAAGAAAGAAGAGAGAAGAAAGAAGAGAGAAGAAAGAAGAGAGAAGAAAGAAGAAGATAAGCCAAGCTGAGACACGATACCTAGTGTCCCTTGCTGGTGTCAGCATTATTGCATGGAGCGTAATTGCAAGACAGGATCGTTTGCCTTGACTGGCCGCCCCTCCTACAAGCATGTTGCTCTGTTGAGTGATTCTTCCTGTGTCATGCGGACTTGATGTGGCTGTCAGAAGTAGCTCTCTGAAGGAGGCGTGCTGGAGCAACAGGGAGGAAGAAGAGTAGGATGGGATTTCTACTGTTGGCAACTATATGAAGGTCTCGAAACTTGTAGTCCCTATAGCTGTGAAGAACCCCAATATACGTCTCTCATGGTGACTGACGTAGGGCCAATTACAGATCAGCTGGGACAACCGAATTCCACGGTCCTGTGCTCAGTTCAAGTAGTAACGGCTTTCGGGTTGACCAAGTGTTGTTGTGCGTTAACGACGGAGAAGCGACGGAGGCAGTTGTGTTGAAGAAATGTGGTACAGGATTATCTACAAGACCAAGCAGTGACGTCGCCCAGCCAGAGACAATGGACGTCTGTCTACATATTTCATTTTTTAGAGTAGGATGATGTATATTTGTTTAGCTAGGATGTATTTTTTTTTTCGTTAATAAAGTTGTTGCACACAGCTAGCTTGCTTTAGCAGTGTTGCAAAAACTTTATTTCGGGGAGAAGGGGAGATGTAACACTGTAAAAGTGTTTGGGTTAGTTTATTTAAAATATATATAGAATATGAGTCACAGACAGGGATTTGGAAAGGCGCCAGTTGTCTGCCTGAGATCTCACACCTCAAAGCGTTAATGACCTCAAGTGACCTGAGGTCAGATCATGAGAATTTCACCTTGCTTCCGCTAAGCTCTTAATTGTAGGCTGGTAGCCTTCAAACAAGCCGACGTTTAAGGAGTGGCTTGGTAGTGCCGGAGGCTATCTACTTGTGGGCGGAGTTAGCTACTAGGTTCCCCAATATAAACTCGGAGAGCTATCCAGCAGAAAGCATTAACGAGACAGAACAGCACACGAGCCAGCAGAGAGAGAAGACAGCCCTACCAGGAAGGCTGTCGGCCGGCAGGGCGGGAGTCTCTGTCAACTACAGACCCCCCCCCCTCTCTATTCAACTTAGACTCAGTCCTCGGTGAGTGAACATTAAGGTGACTTGGTCGTGTTTACATATGTTGTGTGATGATCAGGGGCAGTCAAGTTGTAGGGTTCTCGAATTCTTGGATGATGACTCTCTTTAACATTTTAATTGAATTGCTAAATTATGATACTTCATGTGAAATATAATTATGAATTTATTATTTAAATTGTGTTTAACTTTGTTCCCTAGAGCTTTGAGTTGAGGTGAGAAAGCCTCTGTGGTTACTGTTTTCATGGTTTAGAATGAGTACATGATAAAGATGGGAACTACTAATAATGATCTCTTGATAACATCCTTTGAGAATTTTGTGATACAGGCAAGTTCCATTCCTTGTCTTGTATGTAATGATCATGAATGGATGGTGGCAGCATTTCGTCTTCTACTATCTACTCTTCTACTTCTACTATCTACTCTTTTACTTCTACCTATCTACACCTCTCCCTCCAGCCTTCTCTAAACTCTCACTTTCAACTAATGACCCTTCTCGCTCCTCCCACCTCTCTGCCTCTCACCCCAAACCCTCACTAATTACTTCACTATTCATTTCTTTCCTTTCGTTTTCACTTATACGTTTGTGGCAATGATTCGGTATTCTAGAGTTCTCTCTAGAGTTTCGGGTAACTGATCAAGTGACGGCGCCTTGTAGTCTTAGCACCTAGGTAGTCAAATACCTAGGTTACAAGGTGTTGAACGAGAGAGGTTGCCTTAGGAACTCTGGAGGTGCTCTAGAATAGTTAGCTAACTGTGGACGGGATAACGGACTAGAGAGAGCTGTTTCCCCCGGCTTCGTTAGTTAACTGGGGGGTGGAATAATGGACAAGATAGAGCTATTTCCCCCACCCCCCGTTACAACAACTGTACACCTGTACACCACAGTCACAACTGTACACCTGTACACCACAGTCACAACTGTACACCTGTACACCACAGTCACAACTGTACACCTGTACACCACAGTCACAACTGTACACCTGTACACCACAGTCACAACTGTACACCTGTTCACTCCAGTCACAACTGCAATGATATTTATGACTCATTGACAAATAAAGCTTCTATTCCTAAATTATACAGTAGGTATACAATACAGTAATTATTATACAGTATACTGTATTCCCGATTGTTTCCCACCCTCTGATTATGACTCACTCTCGTACATAATGTATAAAATCTTCTGTAAACTGAGAAATGTACAACAGTTTGTGAATAAAGTTTTAGAATGTGAATGAACATAACTTTAAAATAACCAGCTGGTGGAGACACCCCCAGCTGGTGGAGAGACAACCCCAGCTGGTCGAGAGACAACCCAGCTGGTCGAGAGACAACCCCAGCTGGTCGAGAGACAACCCCAGCTGGTCGAGAGACAACCCCAGCTGGTTGAGAGACAACCCCAGCTGGTCGAGAACAACCCCAGCTTGTCGAG
>NC_091175.1:20019128-20044503 GCF_040958095.1 Procambarus clarkii
CTAACCTACCTAACCTAACCTACCTAACCTAACCTACCTAACCTAACCTAACCTAACCTACCTAACCTAACCTACCTAACCTAACCTACCTAACCTAACTTATCTATCCTGACCTAACATAATTTAATAATTCATGTTCTTAAAATAATATAATAATAGTAATTCAAATAAACCAATTTTAAAACCGATATTTAAAATTAACGAAAATCATTCTGCCTGTTAGGCAAGTCGTGCCCCTTGCATACTAGGCCAATATGTATGTTGTCATTACCTTGTATTGTTTTTATAAATGAACTGTACTCACCTAGTTGCGCTTGCGGGGGGTTGAGCTCTGGCTCTTTGGGCCCGCCTCTCAACTGGCGGGCCACGGTGCGCATGCGCGAGATCATGGAAGCCATTCTTTACGCACAGGTGAGTACATGCGTTCATATGTATGCGTAGGCCGGTGACATTGGCGTATATTAACATTCATATTGGACGAGCACACGTGTGGCCCTCAGGTGACTAGTCTGTTATTGGATCGCGAACCAGCGCCAGGACTATGGAACCATTTGCGAAACCTGTACATCCTAAACCATGTCGGTTTAGTTTGCATTTATTAAACACTTTATGTCCACCGAAGCGTTACGGGGTTGTTTACAACAACAAGAACCTCGGGTTGTGAATTTCGAAGCTTGTATCCGGCTAAATACATACAGACTAAGCCGCTATGATCGGAGAAAGATGTACAGGCTTCGTAAGTGAGCCCGTAAAGCCTTGATGAATCCTGATTGTGGCCGCTGGAGCATCAGGGATGAATGAGCATATAACACTTTATATGCTCATTCATATGTGGCTTCACCCACAATGGGACACCCCCACAATGGGACACCCTCACAATGGGACACCCCCACAATGGAACACCCACACAATGGGACACCCTCACAATGGGACACCCCCACAATGGGACACCCTCACAATGGGACACCCTCACAATGGGACACACCCTCACAATGGGACACCCCCCACAATGGGACACCCCCACAATGGGACACCCTCACAATGGGACACCCTCACAATAGGACACACCCTCACAATGGGACACCCTCACAATGGGACACCCTCACAATGGGACACCCTCACAATGGGACACCCCAACAATGGGACACCCCCACAATGGGACACCCCCACAATGGGACACACCCTCACAATGGGACACCCCCACAATGGAACACCCCCACAATGGAACACCCCCACAATGGGACACCCTCACAATGGGACACCCTCACAATGGGACACCCTCACAATGGGACACCCCCACAATGGGACACCCCCACAATGGGACACACCCTCACAATGGGACACCCTCACAATGGGACACCCTCACAATGGGACACCCCAACAATGGGACACCCTCACAATGGGACACTCTCACAATGGGACACACCCTCACAATGGGACACCCTCACAATGGGACACCCCAACAATGGGACACCTCCACAATGGGACACCCTCACAATGGGACACACCCTCACAATGGGACACCCTCACAGTGGGACACTCCCACAATGGGACACCCTCATAATGGTACGCCCCCACAATGGGACACCCTCACAATGGGACACCCCCACAATGGGACACCCTCATAATGGTACGCCCTCACAATGGGACACCCTCACAATGGGACACCCCCACAATGGGACACTCCCACAATGGAACACCCCCACATTGGGACACCCCCCACAATGGGACACCCTCATAATGGTACACCCTCACAATGGGACACCCTCACAATGGGACACACCCTCACAATGGGACACCCTCACAATGGGACACCCCCACAATGGGACACCCCCACAATGGGACACCCTCACAATGGGACACACCCTCACAATGGGACACCCTCACAATGGGACACCCTCACAATGGGACACCCCCACAATGGGACACCCCCACAATGGGACACCCCCACAATGGGACACCCTCACAATGGGACACACCCTCACAATGGGACACCCTCACAATGGGACACCCCCACAATGGGACACCCTCACAATGGGACACCCCCACAATGGAACACCCCCACATTGGGACACCCCCACAATGGGACATCCACACAATGGGACACCCTCACAATGGGACACACCCACAATGGGACACCCCCACAATGGGACACCCCCACATTGGGACACCCCCACATTGGGACACCCCCACAATGGAACACCCCCACATTGGGACACCCCCACAATGGGACACCCCCACATTGGGACACCCTCACAATGGGACACCCTCACAATGGGACACACCCACATTGGGACACCCCCACAATGGAACACCCCCACATTGGGACACCCCCACAATGGGACACCCCCACATTGGGACACCCTCACAATGGGACACCCTCACAATGGGACACACCCACAATGGGACACCCCCACATTGGGACACCCTCACAATGGGACACCCTCACAATGGGACACACCCGCAATGGGTCACCCCCACAATGGGACACCCTCACAATGGGACACACCCTCACAATGGGACACCCTCACAATGGGACACCTCCACAATGGGACACCCTCACAATGGGACACCCTCACAATGGGACACACCCACAATGGGACACCCTCACAATGGGACACCCTCACAATGGGACACACCCACAATGGGACACCCTCACAATGGGACACCCTCACAATGGGACACACCCACAATGGGACACCCCCACAATGGGACTAGTAACAGGAAGAGCAACGGCAGCGTTAGTAGCCACGTCAGGCCTCACGACCCGTTGCATAAACAGAAGCTCAAGCAACGGCAACACAGCCGGGCAACATCTGGCCAGCGACCATCCGGCCCAGGAGTGGCCTGAGGCGGTATACCTTAACTATTGGACCATCCTAGTATGACTGTTATTGCCTGCTCTCACACTATTTTTGCCTGAGTCACACTACTGCTGCTGCCTCACACTACAGCTGCTTGAGTCACACTACTGCTGCTGCCTGCCTCACACTACAGCTGCCTGAGTCACACTACTGCTGCTGCCTGTCTCACACTACAGCTGCCTGAGTCACACTACTGCTGCTGCCTGCCTCACACTACAGCTTCCTGAGTCACACTACTGCTGCTGCCTGTCTCACACTACAGCTGCCTGAGTCACACTACTGCTGCTGCCTGTCTCACACTACAGCTGCCTGAGTCACACTACAGCTGCCTGCCTCACACTACAGCTGCCTGAGTCACACTACTGCTGCTGCCTGTCTCACACTACAGCTGCCTGAGTCACACTACTGCTGCTGCCTGCCTCACACTACAGCTGCCTGAGTCACACTACAGCTGCCTGAGTCACACTACAGCTGCTGCCTGCCTCACACTACAGCTGCCTGAGTCACACTACAGCTGCCTGAGTCACACTACAGCTGCCTGAGTCACACTACTGCTGCTGCCTGCCTCACACTACAGCTGCCTGAGTCACACTACAGCTGCCTGAGTCACACTACAGCTGCCTGCCTCACACTACAGCTGCCTGAGTCACACTACTGCTGCTGCCTGTCTCACACTACAGCTGCCTGAGTCACACTACTGCTGCTGCCTGCCTCACACTACAGCTGCCTGAGTCACACTACTGCTGCTGCCTGCCTCACACTACAGCTGCCTGAGTCACACTACTGCTGCTGCCTGCCTCACACTACAGCTGCCTGAGTCACACTACTGCTGCTGCCTGCCTCACACTACAGCTGCCTGAGTCACACTACTGCTGCTGCCTGTGTCACACTACAGCTGCCTGAGTCACACTACAGCTGCCTGAGTCACACTACTGCTGCTGCCTGCCTCACACTACAGCTGCCTGAGTCACACTACTGCTGCTGCCTGCCTCACACTAGAGCTGCCTGAGTCACACTACAGCTGCCTGCCTCACACTACAGCTGCCTGAGTCACACTACTGCTGCTGCCTGCCTCACACTACAGCTGCCTGAGTCACACTACTGCTGCTGCCTGCCTCACACTACAGCTGCCTGAGTCACACTACAGCTGCCTGCCTCACACTACAGCTGCCTGAGTCACACTACAGCTGCTGCCTGCCTCACACTACAGCTGCCTGAGTCACACTACAGCTGCCTGCCTCACACTACAGCTGCCTGAGTCACACTACAGCTGCCTGCCTCACACTACAGCTGCCTGAGTCACACTACTGCTGCTGCCTGTCTCACATTACAGCTGCCTGAGTCACACTACTGCTGCTGCCTGCCTCACACTACAGCTGCCTGAGTCACACTACTGCTGCTGCCTGCCTCACACTACAGCTGCCTGAGTCACACTACTGCTGCTGCCTGCATCATTGGTATGGCATGTATCCACTTTATCTTGGGACACCCTCCCAACCTGCTAACTTGGAACCAGCTAACTTTACTGTGTTCTTTAATAACTTTACTGTGTTTCTTTAATAACTTTACTGTGTTCTTTAATAACTTTACTGTGTTCTTTAATAACTTTACTGTGTTCTTTAATAACTTTACTGTGTTCTTTAATAACTTTACTGTGTTCTTTAATAATTTTACTGTGTTCTTTAATAACTTTACTGTGTTTTTTAATAACTTTACTGTGTTCTTTAATAACTTTACTGTGTTTCTTTAATAACTTTACTGTGTTCTTTAATAACTTTACTGTGTTCTTTAATAACTTTACTGTGTTCTTTAATAACTTTACTGTGTTTCTTTAATAACTTTACTGTGTTCTTTAATAACTTTACTGTGTTATTTAATAACTTTACTTTGTTCTTTAATAACTTTACTGTGTTCTTTAATAACTTTACTGTGTTCTTTAAAAGGTCTTAGGACATAATTACTCCTAGATCTTTTACATGTTCTTCTGTTCTATAGTGTGAACTCACGCTCTATAGAACTCACGTTTATACGTTGTTTCCGTTTCTAATATTTTCGTTTTTTCATTTTTCTTATGGCCGAGTGAAAGACAGGATTGATATCAATTTGGAGGTTTGCTGTGTTCTCTATATTCTCCACTCTCATGAAAATCCTCGTGTCATCTGCAGAGGATGATTCGGATTGATGAAGTGTTTCAAGCGTAGGTTAGACATATATATGAATGTGTTTGGGTACAGGTGACGGATCTCCCAATCCTGAGCACTCCAGTTGCAAACTCTGTGAGCAGGAACTGCGGCATGATCTCCCGCACTACATCACTGAATGCCCAGTTATTAGACCATTCAGACTCGTTGGCATGAGGTACCTGGAGCTTTGCAATTACTTTATTCACTCTCGTGTTCTTGAAGATATCCTCATAGTGTACCCAAAATTTGCCAGTGCAGGCTACTGAACATATGGCCCTGTATGACTAACCATCTTGTGTGATGGGGATTTTTAGCATCACGTAGCTAGCTTTTTGACACTGTACTCCCCTTCATATAGTCTAGGGTAGCTGCACTAATGCAGTTGTACCTAATATATTAATAAAAAAATGGGTGGAAATAAATAGGAGCTGCCTAGTATGGGCCAATAGGAGCTGCTTCCTACGGAGTATACATGGAGATGGACCAATAGGAGCTGCCTTGTGTGGGCCAATAGGAGCTGCTTCCTACGGAGTATACCTGGAGATGGACCAATAGGAGCTGCCTACTATGGCCCAAGAAGTTTCCTACATCCTTAATATATCTGGATATTTACCAAGCACCGTAATATAAGCAAGAACACACAATAGCCCAAGAACGTGATCCACGAATGATAAAATATTGAAGACAAACGATGGGATCGAACCCACGTCCCGGGACCCTCCAGACACACGCACCAAATATACTGATTACCTCAAAAGTATTTGATCCAGAAGCATGAACTCAGAGTTTGAAAGAGCACGATCTGGTACCACAAAACACTCTACCGTTAACTCAATCTCTTAAGAGCAGCATATCTGGCCCAGGGGGACAGACAGACGCTACTGAAGGGACGATACCCATCTCCTAATGTTAGCATGTCGGCAAAATGAAGATTTCCTAAAGCATGTCGATAAGGCTCACATCACTTCAGCCGACAGTGGTGACCACCAGCCATCTGAACCCCCTTCAGGGATCGGAGGACGACAACGTGATATACCTGCGAGTAAGCTGGGGGCAGGAAAAGTACTCCACTCGTAGAAATTAGAACTAAAATCGTTGTCAAACTCTCCTCTGACTAGACCTTAAGGTTTCAGGACACTAGATCAAGAGTGCCTGGCCAAGATGGTATACTCTGCGAGACGTGTGTCGTGTTTAAGGTTAGATACACTGTGTGCTGGGTGCACCTCCTCCCCAGGTGATGACCAGGTGACAGGTGTAGCGCCCACATAATGCCAAGCCACACAGGTGGGCATGCCAAGAGTTGAAGAAACACAGGTGGGGCATGGCCTAAGGAATTTCTTAGGGCTCCCGGGCATTATATTTAGGTCGGAGTAGGCGCCCAAAAGCTTGACCATGGCCCAAACGGCACGATCTCCAAACCCTTCCTGACGGCTCCAGGCGCTCCACATTTCCCTAGAGGCTATAGACAGCACCAGGCTCAGTGATACGCACCAGGGAGTGAGTAGAGAGAGGAGGAGGAGAGAGAAGGAAGAGAGAGGAGGAGGCGAGAGAAGCAGGAGAGAGCAGGAGAAGCAGAAAGAGGGAGAGGAACGGCGAGGGGGGGGGGGGTACAACCTGGTTGTAAACATAATAACGGGTCGTGTTCCAGGGAAAGCTAGCAGTGTACGGTATACTATGATGTATGGGAAGGTCTCAGCCTGCTACCACCAGCCACAAGTCTTGTACTCACTCGTTTAAACAACAAATTGTAACAGAAAATATCGAAAAAAGAAAGTTAATCAGCGGGAAAAGGGGCAGAGGACAACTTTTTTATTAAAAAAAAATCCAGAAGGTACCCAGTTTGACGTGGGTATAGGAGTGGGTACAGTAATGGGTCAAGGCTGAAGTGGGTACAGTAATGGGTCAAGGCTGAAGTGGGTACAGGAAGAATCACATTTAGGCCTCTCATTTTCGACGGATGTGGAAGCAAACCCTATTCATAATTTTAAAACTAGGTATGATAGGGAAATAGGACAGGAGTCATTGCTGTAAACAACCGATGGCTGGAACGGCGGAATCCAAGAGTCAATGTTCGATCCTGCAGACACAAATAGGTGAGTACAAATAGGTACCTGGTTGATGGGGTTCTGGGAGTTCTTCTACTCCCCAAGCCCGGCCCGAGGCCAGGCTTGACTTGTGAGAGTTTGGTCCACCAGACTGTTGCTTGGAGCGGCCCGCAGGCCCACATACCCACCACAGCCCGGTTGGTCCGGCAGGTGAGTACACACACAGGAAGACGCCTCGGATTCTATTGTGACTGAGAATGACGTCACTGATTCTGGCGTGAATGGGAATGACGTCACAAATTCTGACGTGAATGTGAATGACGTCATAGATTCTGGTGTGAATGGGAATGACGTCACTGATTCTGGCGTGAATGGGAATGACGTCACAAATTCTGACGTGAATGTGAATGACGTCACAGATTCTGGTGTGAATGGGAATGACGTCACTGATTCTGGTGTGAATGGGAATGACGTCACAAATTCTGACGTGAATGTGAATGACGTCACAGATTCTGGTGTGAATGGGAATGACGTCACTGATTCTGGCGTGAATGGGAATGACGTCACAAATTCTGACGTAAATGTGAATGACGTCACAGATTCTGGCGTGAATGGGAATGACGTCACAGATTCTGGCGTGAATGGGAATGACGTCACAGATTCTGACGTGAATGGGAATGACGTCACAGATTCTGGTGTGAATGGGAATGACGTCACAGATTCTGACGTGAATGGGAATGACGTCACAGATTCTGGTGTGAATGGGAATGACGTCACAGATTCTGACGTGAATGGGAATGACGTCACAGATTCAGCCGTGAATGGGAATGACGTCACGGCTTCTGGTGTAAATTACCTCTTTAATGAGCGCCGTTGGAAGGTGTCACAGCTCCTCCTCGTAATTATTATTAGAGATTAAGTCTAAACTTCTGAGGCAAAAAGTGACCAAATGGCCGCGCTAATTACTTCCGGCCTCCATCATGAAGGCAGTATACTGGTCCTTAACAAGCATCCGGGTCATTAAGGCAGTATACTGGTCCTTAACAAGCATCCGGGTCATTAAGGCAGTATACTGGTCCTTAACAAGCATCCGGGTCATTAAGGCAGTATACTGGTCCTTAACAAGCATCCGGGTCATTAAGGCAGTATACTGGTCCTTAACAAGCATCCGGGTCATTAAGGCAGTATACTGGTCCTTAACAAGCATCCGGGTCATTAAGGCAGTATACTGGTCCTAAACAAGCATCCGAGTCATTAAGGCAGTATACTGGTCCTTAACAAGCATCCGGGTCATTTACATTTAAAGAACTCAACACAATGGCCGTCGACATCAGCGTACTGGCAAAAGTTAGAACATCATTCAGAAACCTAAGTAAAGTTGACCAGTCCAGCAACCAGGAGGCCTGGTCGAGGATCGGGCCGCGGGGTCGCTAAGCCCCGAAAACACCTCAAGGTAAGGTAAGGAGACTTAGTGAAGGATTCACTCGTCTCTCGTAACTCTGGGACGAGCCTCGTCGCAAACTTCTGAACCTTTTCCAGTCGTAGGAGGAAATGTATATGTTTATCTCTCAGAATGTTTGGTAAAATGTTTATTGCTTGAGATGTGTGTCTATGTATGTATTAACACGATGTACTGAACGGGGTGAGAATAGCTTGAGCTACCTCATCCCTTTGTGTGTATTTTACCTCAATAAACTTATTTCAATTTCAATTTTCCAGTCACATAGGCAAGAACACTGACAGATGGATGAACAAGAACCTTTCACACCAGAGATGCTGTCCCCATGATTCTTTTCAAGACACTAGTGCTCTCTAGGGTGGAATATTGGTATGAAGAAAGGGTAACAGCCCCATTCGAAGTTGAAGAAACTACTGACCTGGAGAGCGTGCAAAGATCTGCTAGAACCCTCTCGATAAAACATTCCAGTTCTTCGAACCGATTAAAAATGTCAAACCGGTATTCCCTACCATGGAGTTGTTCCGGGGCTTAGCGTCCCCGCGGCCCGGTCGTCGACCAGGCCTCCTGGTTGCTGGACTGGTCATCCAGGCTGTTTGACGCGGCTGCTCGCAGCCTGACGAATGAATCACAGCCTGGTTGATCAGGTATCCTTTGGAGGTGTTTGTCAAGTTCTCTCTTGAACACTGTGAGGGGTCGGCCAGTTATGTCCCTTATGTGTAGTGGAAGCGTGTTGAACAGTCTCGGGCCTCTGATGTTGATAGTTCTCTCTTGAACACTGTGAGGGGTCGGCCAGTTATGCCCCTTATGTGTAGTGGAAGCGTGTTGAACAGTCTCGGGCCTCTGATGCTGATAGTTCTCTCTTAAACACTGTGAGGGGTCGGCCAGTTATGTCCCTTATGTGTAGTGGAAGCGTGTTGAACAGTCTCGGGCCTCTGATGTTGATAGTTCTCTCTTGAACACTGTGAGGGGTCGGCCAGTTATGTCCCTTATGTGTAGTGAAAGCGTGTTGAACAGTCTCGGGCCTCTGATGTTGATAGTTCTCTCTTGAACACTGTGAGGGGTCGGCCAGTTATGTCCCTTATGTGTAGTGGAAGCGTGTTGAACAGTTTCGGGCCTCTGATGTTGATAGTTCTCTCTTGAACACTGTGAGGGGTCGGCCAGTTATGTCCCTTATGTGTAGTGGAAGCGTGTTGAACAGTTTCGGGCCTCTGATGTTGATAGTTCTCTCTTGAACACTGTGAGGGGTCGGCCAGTTATGTCCCTTATGTGTAGTGGAAGCGTGTTGAACAGTCTCGGGCCTCTGATGTTGATAGTTCTCTCTTGAACACTGTGAGGGGTCGGCCAGTTATGTCCCTTATGTGTAGTGGAAGCGTGTTGAACAGTCTCGGGCCTCTGATATTGATAGTTCTCTCTTGAACACTGTGAGGGGTCGGCCAGTTATGTCCCTTATGTGTAGTGGAAGCGTGTTGAACAGTCTCGGGCCTCTGATGTTGATAGTTCTCTCTTGAACACTGTGAGGGGTCGGCCAGTTATGTCCCTTATGTGTAGTGGAAGCGTGTTGAACAGTCTCGGGCCTCTGATGTTGATAGTTCTCTCTTGAACACTGAGAGGGGTCGGCCAGTTATGTCCCTTATGTGTAGTGGAAGCGTGTTGAACAGTCTCGGGCCTCTGATGTTGATAGTTCTCTCTTGAACACTGTGAGGGGTCGGCTAGTTATGTCCCTTATGTGTAGTGGAAGCGTGTTGAACAGTCTCGGGCCTCTGATGTTGATAGTTCTCTCTTGAACACTGTGAGGGGTCGGCCAGTTATGTGTAGTGGAAGCGTGTTGAACAGTCTCGGGCCTCTGATGTTGATAGAGTTCTATCAACAAACTATCAGTTCTATCAACGCTAGAGCGCAAGAGGAAGAGATACATAATAATTTACACTTGGGAAAATATTTGAGGGCCAGGAGGAGGAGGAGGAGGAGGGAGGGGGAAGAGAACGGAGGAGAACAGAAGGAGGAAGATAAGGAGAAGGGAGGGAGCATGACGAAAATGGCCCCGAGTGCCAAATAGGGCGAGGCGGCATCAATCACTATGACAAGATAATTACGCTCGGTTGAGACGTAATCCAAATCGCCATGAAGGGAAGACGCCGGCCTGGTGACTGACAGACATGCCAGCGGCGGCCTGACTTATCCTGGTGAAGTGTCGTGACCTCACCTGCATGTCTTGACCCCTACCCTACCTGGGGCTTACCTGTGGCTCGTGACTTCACTCGAGTCCTTCCCCCCCCTTCTCTTACTCCGCCTGATGCCCCTTACACCAGGCTGTAGTATCTTCTTCACCGCCAAAACCCCTCCCCCCTCCACCTCCAAAACCCCTCCCCCCTCCACCTCCAAAACCCCTCCCCCCTCCACCTCCAAAACCCCTCCCCCCTCCACCTCCAAAACCCCTCCCCCCTCCACCTCCAAAACCCCTCCCCCCTCTTTCACCTCCAAAATGTATTTAAAAATATAACTAAGCAAAAACTGTTAATATCACAATCTAATGACTGGGGGAGATAGGTATTTGGAGAAAGGAACAGAGGAAGAGGGAGAGAATAGGATAACTGGAGAACATAATCAAGAAACCGCAGAAGGTGTTTTGACCCATACGAGGCAGCTCCTATTGACCCATACGAGGCAGCTCCTATTGACCCATACGAGGCAGCTCCTATTGACCCATACGAGGCAGCTCCTATTGGTCCATACGAGGCAGCTCCTATTGGTCCATACCAGGCAGCTCCTATTGACCCATACGAGGCAGCTCCTATTGACCCATACGAGGCAGCTCCTACCCTCCAAACACACACCGAAACTACGACGTTGGTACCACGTTCGAACAAGTTTTAACACTTCCTAACCAGTTATAACAACCAATATAGCAAGTTATAACAACGTTCTAATACGTCATAAACACGTTAAGCCAAGATGTAACAACTCTATTACAAGTTGTAACAAGCGGAAAATAGAGACAGTTTTGGTTTGTGTTTCCAGGGTATTGACCCATACGAGGCAGCTCCTATTGACCCATACGAGGCAGCTCCTATTGGTCCATACCAGGCAGCTCCTATTGACCCATACGAGGCAGCTCCTATTGACCCATACGAGGCAGCTCCTATTGACCCATACGAGGCAGCTCCTATTGGTCCATACCAGGCAGCTCCTATTGACCCATACGAGGCAGCTCCTATTGGTCCATACGAGGCAGCTCCTATTGGTCCATACGAGGCAGCTCCTATTGGTCCATACGAGGCAGCTCCTATTGGTCCATACGAGGCAGCTCCTATTGGCCCATACGAGGCAGCTCCTATTGGTCCATACGAGGCAGCTCCTATTGGTCCATACGAGGCAGCTCCTATTGGCCCATACGAGGCAGCTCCTATTGGTCCATACGAGGCAGCTCCTATTGGTCCATACGAGGCAGCTCCTATTGGTCCATACGAGGCAGCTCCTATTGGCCCATACCAGGCAGCTCCTATTGGTCCATACGAGGCAGCTCCTATTGGTCCATACGAGGCAGCTCCTATTGGTCCATACGAGGCAGCTCCTATTGGTCCATACCAGGCAGCTCTTATTGGCCCATACGAGGCAGCTCCTATTGGTCCATACGAGGCAGCTCCTATTGGTCCATACGAGGCAGCTCCTATTGGTCCATACCAGGCAGCTCCTATTTACATCCACCCAAACTCATTCATATATATGTCTAGCCTACGCTTGAAACACTCCAGCGATCCCCCGTCTATTATGTTTCCCCGTCACCTGTTCCATCCATCGTCAATTCCGTTACCAAACCAGGTAACGTAATTTGAGTCTAACAGCCGCAAGAGAATACAAGCGTGAGGGTTGTAAGATGTTATAATGCCTTTGTTTAAGCGTCTATTCACTCGAGAGGAGTTGAGGATGAGCTGCACCCGAGTGCAAGTGACAGGATTCATCCTATTCAATGTCAGTATGGTCACTCACAGGATGAGTGACGCTGGCCAATAATAATCCCCCCCTTCGAGGGGATTCCAATTGACCTTAAACTAGGAGCTACAGGAGCTGGGGGGGAGTAATCGAGCTGGGTCAAGAGGTCAACAAGGAGCTGTGTAGTGCATCTTAATCACCAGGTACAGGAGGCGTGGCTATAGGACTCCGCCCCAAAATAAAGAGCCTCTATGGTTAATGCAAGACTCAGTTGCTTGGTTAAGGTGGCCGTCTCCTCACCTCACCTCACTTCCCGTGATATGGGGAAGTGAGGTGATTGATCTAGGTACGGTCTAGCGTTCAGGATCTAGGTACGGTCTACCGTTCAGGATCTAGGTACGGTCTAGCGTTCAGGATCTAGGTACGGTCTGGCGTTCAGGATCTAGGTACGGTCTAGCGTTCAGGATCTAGGTACGGTCTAGCGTTCAGGATCTAGGTACGGTCTGGCGTTCAGGATCTAGGTACGGTCTGGCGTTCAGGATCTAGGTACGGTCTGGCGTTCAGGATCTAGGTACAGGCAGGCGTTCAGGATCTAGGTACGGTCTGGCGTTCAGGATCTAGGTACAGGCAGGCGTTCAGGATCTAGGTACAGGCAGGCGTTCAGGATCTAGGTACGGTCTGGCGTTCAGGATCTAGGTAAAGGCAGGCGTTCAGGATCTAGGTACGGTCTGGCGTTCAGGATCTAGGTACGGTCTGGCGTTCAGGATCTAGGTACGGTCTGACGTTCAGGATCTAGGTACGGTCTGGCGTTCAGGATCTAGGTACGGTCTGACGTTCAGAATCTAGGTACGGTCTGACGTTCAGGATCAAGGTACAGGCAGGCGTTCAGGATCTAGGTACAGGCAGGCGTTCAGGATCTTGGTACGGTCTAGCGTTTAGGATCTAGGTACGGTCTAGCGTTCAGGATCTAGGTACGGTCTAGCGTTCAGGATCTAGGTACGGTCTGGCGTTCAGGATCTAGGTACAGGCAGGCGTTCAGGATCTAGGTACGGTCTGGCGTTCAGGATCTAGGTACGGTCTGGCGTTCAGGATCTAGGTACAGGCAGGCGTTCAGGATCTAGGTACGGTCTGGCGTTCAGGATCTAGGTACGGTCTGGCGTTCAGGATCTAGGTACGGTCTGGCGTTCAGGATCTAGGTACAGGCAGGCGTTCAGGATCTAGGTACGGTCTGGCGTTCAGGATCTAGGTACGGTCTGACGTTCAGGATCTAGGTACGGTCTGGCGTTCAGGATCTAGGTACAGGCAGGCGTTCAGGATCTAGATACGGTCTGGCGTTCAGGATCTAGATACGGTCTGGCGTTCAGGATCTAGGTACGGTCTGGCGTTCAGGATCTAGGTACAGGCAGGCGTTCAGGATCTAGGTACGGTCTGGCGTTCAGGATCTAGGTACAGGCAGGCGTTCAGGATCTAGGTACGGTCTGGCGTTCAGGATCTAGGTACGGTCTGACGTTCAGGATCTAGGTACGGTCTGGCGTTCAGGATCTAGGTACAGGCAGGCGTTCAGGATCTAGGTACGGTCTGGCGTTCAGGATCTAGGTACGAACAGCCGTTCAGGATCTAGGTACGAACAGCCGTTCAGGATCTAGGTACGGTCTGGCGTTCAGGATCTAGGTACGGCCTGGCGTTCAGGATCTAGGTACAGGCAGGCGTTCAGGATCTAGGTACGGTCTGGCGTTCAGGATCTAGGTACGGTCTGGCGTTCAGGATCTAGGTACAGGCAGGCGTTCAGGATCTAGACACGGGAAGCTCCTTGTCTTCGAACCCTTCCAAGTGCTCCATAGCCACAATGGCTTAGCATTGTCTGCTCATAACTAGAAAGTGTACCAGACAGCACTGACAGCTCGATAGGTACAGACACTACGACGGTTCCCGATAGAGCAATTCAGAACAGAAGGACAGACTTATGCAAATTTTATGCAAAGGGCATATGCAGACATAGATATGCTGGTAATAAGAAAGGATTAGAATGCAGTTACCAACATCCCAATAAATGTTTAAATATGCTTAGGAAAGGTGAGTGTCGATTTGGATCAATATGTAGGTTTTTCCATCCTGACATGTGCCAAACCTCACTGGAGGACAGAAAATGCTATGACCTTAGCTGCCCACACTTTCACGTGAAAGGCACGGAACGCTACATAAAGAGTGGCAAGCAGGATAATGAATTTGGAGGAAACTCTATAAATTTTTTATACCAGACCGGCAGAGAATTCAAAAGGAGCAGCATGGAGAGTGTATGGAACTGGATGCCAGATCCACTTGCATTCCAGAATTACAGATACAATTACCCACCGAAAGGGAACTACAACTACGACAGAAAACTGCCCTACAACAATCAGTACTGGTCAGAACAAACTCATTATGTCCACGCATAATGGACTTGCCGAAAAAGTCTCCCATTCAAACTATCACTAATAGAGTAACCTCATTCATCTTTGCCAACATACAAGGACTGAAAACAAGAACAAACAACAAAGTACAGTTCATAAATGGCCTCCTCACGGAGTCAAATGCAGTATTTGGAGCTTTCACAGAAACCCATGCAGGGGAATTGTTGGACAGTGAGATCTGGATTCCAGGATATAACCTATACAGGTGTGATAGGAAAATTAGGTCACATGGAGGAGTGGGTCTGTATATTAGGGAAGACCTTGTATGCTCGGAGCTCGTAAACGTTACAAATGAGGTGGTAGAGGTACTGGGATTAAAAATAGAGAAAATAAATTTAGTGATTATACTAATATACAAACCGCCAGATGCAACGGCTGAGGAATTCACAGAACAGATAAGCAAAATAGAGAATAGCCTTTATAATTTGGAGAACCCGATACCTGATATTATCTTCCTAGGTGACTTCAACTTGCCTAGTCTCAGGTGGAAAATAGCAAACAATAATATTATACCAGGAAATCTATCAGGACCTAACCAACCACAGATTAGAGAACTACTTAGATTCTGTGACAAATTTTCACTCAATCAGCAGATATCGGAGCCAACGAGAAATGAAGATATTCTAGATCTGGTCTTTACGAACAATGAAGACATTATCAGAGACATTACGATATCAGATACCACATACTCAGATCACAAGCTCATTGAAGTGCAAACGACCATCAATACTCAGAATAGACCTAAAACGTTGATAAAGCGAGAGGGGCTATTTAGTAAATTCAATTTTAATAATAAAAGGATAGACTGGGAGATAATAAACAGGGAACTTACAAACATTCCATGGGGAACTGTTCTAAGTAATACAAGTCCTACAGAAGGAATAGAAAAACTGACTTCAGAAGCGTATCAAGTCTGTCTGAAACATGTTCCTTTGAGGAAAGCCAGAAAGAGATCTAACGTAGAAAGAGAACGCAGACGACACTATAAACGCAGGAAAAAAATAACGGAACTGCTTATGCAGACACGAATTTCCCGTCAAAGAAGGAATAATTTAAATAGGGAGATTGAAGAAATCGAGCGGAAATTGAAACACTCATATGAAACTGAAGAAAGGCAGTTAGAACAGAAAGCAATTCAGGAAATAAAGAAAAATCCAAAATATTTCTTCTCATATGCGAAATCAAAAGCAAAAACCACTGCCAGTATTGGACCTATTCGTACAAGTGAAGGTTCATACACGGAGGATGACAAATTAGTGAAATCCTAAAAAAGCAGTATGAGGACATGTTTAGCACTCCAATAAACAACATGAAGGTGGAAGATCCAGACAATTTCTTTATGCGGGATATTCAAACCCCTGTAAATATAACTGATATAAACACGAGCGCACTAAATTTTGAAAAAGAAATTGAAAACATGCCCATGCACTCGGCCCCAGGTCCAGACTCATGGAATTCAATATTTATAAAGAAATGCAAAGTGCCGGTAGCACAGGCACTCAGTATAGTGTGGAGGAAGAGCTTGGACACGGGGGAGATACCAGATGCACTTAAAGTAGCAGACATAGCCCCTCTACACAAGGGAGGGAGCAAAGCATTGGCAAAAAATTATAGACCAGTTGCACTAACATCGCACATCATAAAAGTATTTGAGAGAGTGATTAGGAGTCAGGTCACCAATTTCATGGAGACCAATGACCTTCACAACCCAGGCCAACATGGATTTCGAGCGCGAAGATCGTGCCTCTCACAGCTACTTGAGCACTACGACAGTCACTGAGGCATTAGAAGAGAAACAGAATGCTGATGTGATATATATACACGGACTTCGCAAAGGCTTTCGATAAATGTGACCATGGCGTGATAGCACACAAAATGAAGTCAATGGGAATAACCGGTAAAGTAGGACGCTGGATACTCAGTTTTCTGTCAAACAGGACTCAGCGAGTAACTGTCAACCATATAAAATCTAGTCCAAGTGCAGTGAAAAGCTCTGTACCTCAGGGTACAGTCCTTGCACCGCTGCTTTTCCGTATTCTCATATCAGATATAGACAAAAATACAAGTCACAGCTTCGTATCATCCTTTGCAGATGACACAAAGATCAGTATGAAAATTACCTCGGCTGAGGACATTGAAAAACTTCAAGCTGATATTAATAAAGTTTTCGACTGGGCATCAGAAAATAACATGATGTTTAACAGTGATAAATTCCAGGTACTCAGGTACGGTAAAAATGAGGACCTTAAACATAATACAGAGTACAAAACACAATCAAATGTACCCATAGTAGGAAAACAGCATGTAAAGGATTTGGGAATAATAATGTCTGACGACCTAACGTTTAAGGAGCATAACCAAGCAAATATTGCGTCAGCCAGAAAAATGATAGGATGGATTACGAGAACTTTCAAATCCAGGGATCCCATCACAATGGTTGTACTCTTCAAGTCACTTGTGTTGTCCCGTCTTGAGTACTGCTCAGTACTCACTCACCCCTTCAGAGCAGGAGAGATTGCTGAAATGGAGGGAATACAGAGAACATATACGGCACCCATAGACGCAATAAAGCACCTAAATTATTGGGATCGTCTCAAAGCCCTCCAAATGTACTCACTAGAAAGAAGACGAGAGAGATATAAAATAATATACACCTGGAAGATACTGGAGGGCCAAGTACCAAATCTACATAGAAAAATAACAACGTACTGGAGTGAACGACATGGAAGAAAATGTAGAATAGAACCAGTGAAGAGCAGAGGTGCCATAGGCACAATCAGAGAACACTGTATAAACATCAGAGGTCCGCGGCTGTTCAACGTCCTCCCAGCAAGCATAAGAAATATTGCCGGAACAACCGTGGACATCTTCAAGAGGAAACTAGATTTGTTCCTCCAAGGAGTGCCGGACCAACCGGGCTGTGGTGGGTATGTGGGCCTGCGGGCCGCTCCAAGCAACAGCCTGGTGGACCAAACTCTCACAAGTCAAGCCTGGCCTCGGGCCGGGCTGGGGGAGTAGAAGAACTCCCGGAACCCCATCAACCAGGTAACTACCAACCTAACAGTGTCTACAAGAAAGGCACATCTAACTCTTCATGGCCAGAAATCTAACTTTGTTATTTCTGTTGTGTTTGATTTGAATCATTCTGTTCCACGAATACTTTGGTGAATCTGGCCTGAAAGTTGATGATGGAGGTGGTTTCCACTACTTCTTCTTTCTGTCCCTTCCACTTGTTGACCAGCCGTACAGGGGACCAGTAGTTCCTTCGCCTCCATGAAACTAGAAGGTTGGACGAACCTTCGAGAAGATTAGTGGGAAAATGAAGGAATAAATCAAAGATGAGCTACAATTGGTGCGTGACTCACCAATCAGATACGAGCTACAAATGGTAGCAACCAATCAGAGCGGAGGCGGGGCCCAAGAACACACGCATATCAATATACAAAGACACCGGGGCAGTGTGTCGCTTCACCAGAGACGGGGAGGTGCTAGACTCCTCACCAGGAGCCGGTGGCTGAGTGGACAGAATGCTGGACGTATGATCCTGTGGTCCCGGGTTCGATCCCGGGTGCCAGCGAGAAAACAATGGGCAGAGTTTCTTTCAACCTGATATCCCTGTTACCTAGCATTAAATAGGTACCTGGGAGTTAGTCAGCTGTTACGGGCTGCTTCATGGGGTTGGAGGCCTGGTCGAGGACCGGGCCGCGAGGACACTAAGCCCCGAAATCATCTCGAAATCATTATAAGCGTCAATAACACAGCATTTTCAAATATAACTAGAACGCCGGAATTTTAACGTTGTGGTCGATAGTGTAAATCCCACGGTGTTTGAAGTGTGAGGAGAGAAGGTAGCGTCTGGGATCATCCCGGGCGTAAGTTCGAATCCTCATCACGGCCCTAGTGGATTTGTTCACAGATTTACCTGCTCAACTAGTCTCCTAAATCAGGTGAGGTGTTACCCCAGGCGAGTGGATTGGCTAATCTTTCCTTGCATCATTACCATTGGTCGGCTCGGGCGGGTAGTAGGTGTGGTGTAAAGTGTGACATATGAGAATGCAGCAAAGGATTAAGTAGTTCCCTTAACTTCATCCAATCTGGTATCATTCTCCCTCTGAACATCTGCAGTGTTTCAGCTCCATATATATTATATATATATATATATATATATATATATATATATATATATATATATATATATATATATATATATATATATATATATATATGTATATATATATGTATATATATATATATATATATATATATATATGTATATATATATGTATATAAATATGTATATATATATATATGTATATATATATGTATATATATATGTATATATATATGTATACATATATATATGCGAACAAGCCTGAATGGTCCCCAGGACTATATGCGAATGAAAACTCACACCCCAGAAGTGACTCGAACCCATACTCCCAGAAGCAACGCAACTGGTAACTACAGGGCGCCTTAATCCGCTTGACCATCACGGCCGTCAAAAGGAAGTGATAGCCGTCGGGGAAGTGGCTCAAATAGCCTCGGCTATCACTTCCTTTTGACGGCCGTGATGGTCAAGCGGATTAAGGCGCCCTGTAGTTACCAGTTGCGTTGCTTCTGGGAGTATGGGTTCGAGTCACTTCTGGGGTGTGAGTTTTCATTCACATATATATATGTATATATATATATATATATATATATATATGTATATATATATATATATATATATATATATATATATATATATATATATATATGTATGTATATATATATATATATGTATATATATATATATGTATATATATATATATATATATATATATATATATATATATATATATATATATATATATGTATATATATATATATATGTATATATATATGTATATATATATATATATATGTATATATATATATATATATATATATATATATATATATATATATATATATATATATATATATAATGATATAGATAGATATTCTATGACTAGAAAATAAACTGGAATGGCTGGCCGACCCCTCACAGTGTTCAAGAGAGAACTGGATAAGCACCTCCAAAGGATAACTGATCAACCAGGCTGTGACTCATACGTCAGGCTGCGAGCAGCCGCGTCTAACAGCCTGGTTGATCAGTCCAGCAACCAGGAGGCCTGGTCGACGACCGGGCCGCGGGGAAACTAAGCCCCGGAAGCACCTCAAGGTAACCTCAAGGTAAGGCCTCCAAAAGGTTACACTGGAATAACTCTTCATGAGGCGTGAGGTGCGGTAACCAGGCTCCCTCACATGAGGCAGATACATGAGGAAGATGAGTATACAATATACTACAATATACAATATACTACAATATACAATATACTTACACAGCAGAGCTGAGCAAACCCATCACCTCCTCACCTGGAAAGAGATTCAAAACTCTATCACTGAAGAAATCTAGACCTTTTAATCTTTAAAAGTTATTATCAATACAATTTTTGGTAAGTAAAACCATTATGACGAATAAAATTATTATGCTGAATAAAATTTTGATGAAGAAAATAACTAAATTAATAAATCCATCCACAAATATGACAATAACATTCAATAATGTAAATTCAACAATTCAACAATGAAGCAATAATAATACCAGGTCCAACTTGGTCCACCAGGCTGTTGCTTGGAGCGGCCCGCAGGCCCACATACCCACCACAGCCCGGTTGGTCCGACAGTTCTTGCAAGAAGTTATCTAATTACCTCTTGAATACATCCACCTTTCTTCCAGCAATATTTCTAATGCTTGCTGGGAGGGTGTTGAACAGCTGTGGACCTCTGATGTTCAGACAGTGTTCTCTGATTGTGCCTATGGCACCTCTACTCCTCACTGGTTCTATTCTGCATTTCCTTCCTTATCTTTCGCTCCAGTATGTTGTTATTCTTTAATTATAATGTTTGACGACCTGACATTTAGTGAACATAACAGAACAAATATAGCGGCGGCGGCCAGGACAATGATAGGATGGATTATGATAACGTTCACATCCAGAGTCCCCACAGCAATGCTAATAAGGTTTACATCACTGATGCTGTCCCGTCTTGAGTATTGCTCGGTACTCACTTCCACTTTCAGAGCGGGAGATATCTCTGAATTAGAGGAATACAAAGAACATATACGGCACGCATAGACACGACAAAACATCTAAATTATTGGGACCGTCTCAAAGCTCTCAAAATGTACTCTCTGGAAAGGAGACGAGAAATGTATCAAATAATATATACATGGAAGATACTTCAAGGCCAGGTCCCTAATTTGTACAGTAGAATAACAACATACTAGAGCGAAAGACACGGAAGGAAATGCAGAATAGAACCAGTGAAGAGTAGAAGTGCCATAGGCACAATCAGAGAACACTGTCTGTACATCAGAGGTCCACAGCTGTTCAACACCCTCCCAGCAAGCATTAGAAATATTGCTGGAACAAAGGTGGATCTCTTCAAAAAACAATTAGATTGGTTCCTGCAAAAAATATCGGACCAACCAGGCAGTTGTAGATATGTGGGCCTGCGGGCCGCTCCAAGCAACAGCCTGTTGGACCAAGCTCTCACAAGTCAGAGTTGGGGAGTAGAGGAACTCCTGAAACTCTTCCCCAGGTATTCTTAACATAGCAGGCACATCTTCCAGGAAGTAGCCACCCTGAGCACTTCTCACGGAAGCCTCAGCTTCCAGGAACCAGCGCCTAACGAACCATCCCGCTCCTCAGGGTCAATACAATTTCCTGCAGGGCCAATACGCTTCTTCGCTCTCCCTGGAAGCAAGAATTTCCAGGAATTCTATCCCTTGTACCAGACCTCAAGAGGCCAATAAGTTTCCAGGAAAGTTTGCCCCCCACACGGGGCCTTCATTACAGCCTGAGTGAAACTGGAAGGTCCCTGGAGTCCTGCTAATCAAAAAGACTCAATACTCGAGGTTCTCGCTCATCTTGAACATGAGGTTAAGGTGAGGTTACCTTGAGGTGCTTCAAGGGTTAAGGGTCTGAACTACAACGTTTGCTGTGCTGTAAATGGTTTAGGACCAGCACGAAAGTTGACTGGTATCCAAACACTGGTTGCTTCATGGTTATCTTGAGGTTATCTTGAGATGATTTCGGGGTTTAGCGTCCCCGCGGCCCGGTCCTCGACCTGGTCTCCTTTTTGTTACACATCCCCAGGAAGCAGCCCGTAGCAGCTGTCTAACTCCCAGGTATCTATTTACTCCTAGGTGAACAGGCGCATCAGGCTGAAACTCTGCCTATTTGATTCCGCTTCCACCGCGGATCGAACCCGGAACCTCAGGACTGCGAATTCCGAGCGCTGTCCACTCAGCTATTAGGGGCCCTAGAGTATACCTACAGTGGGTTCTGGGAGTCCTACTTATCCAAGCACGGGCTGAGGTCGGGTATGTCTTGTTATAGCTTGATGGATAAGACTGTTGTGGTTGGAGAAGCGCAGAGACCCACATATCCATTACAATCCGGCTGGACCGGTACTTCCTACAGGAGATTCGTCCACTTTTGTGCTGGCAATCGAAGGCTTTACCCTACGAGCACCTTGATATAAAGGCCGAGGCCTCTACACAGGGAGCTCAGGTCTTGTATTACTAACGAGATCCAATATGAGAAACCTAGATTGTTTCCTCCAAGGAGTACCAGACCAACCGGGCTGTGGTGGGTATGTGGGCCTGCGGGCCGCTCCAGGCAACAGCCTGGTGGACCAAACTCTCTCAAGTCAAGCCTGGCCTCGGGCCGGGCTTGGGGAGTAGAAGAACTCCCAGAACCCCATCAACCAGGTATCAAGCAACAGCCTGGTGGACCAAACTCTCACAAGTCAAGCCTGGCCTCGGGCCGGGCTTGGGGAGTAGAAGAACTCCCAGAACCCCATCAACCAGGTATCAGTTAATGACAAATTTAAATCAACGCTTCTGCAAGCTCAATTATAAACAACAAACATTTGGCTTATATTAGGACAAGCGTCTTGCAGCCTCACTCCCATATTCCCTGAACCCTGAGAGGTTATCTTTAGGTTATCTTGAGATGATTTCGGGGCTTTTGTGTCCCCGCGGCCCGGTCCTCTACCCCGGCCCGCGACCAGGCCTCTACCCCCCACGAAGCAGCCCGTGACAGCTGACTAACACCCAGGTACCTATTTACTGCTAGGTAACAGAACCCTCCCTCCCTCCACCCTGTAACCCCCTCAATGTCTGGTTGTTCAGGTATCTCACCAGCCTCCAAATCTCCATCCTCTTCCCTCCTCCAAATCTCCCTGCCAGCATCTCTCCCTCTGCCATGGACGGCCGTCACCTCTGGCCTCTGTTGCACAAAGCATTGTAAAAACCAGGTAATTCCACCCACCCTCCAGCCACACTCACCACTCACCTTCAATTACCTGGAATTTCCTTCTTAGACTCACCAGCTCCCAGACTTGGGGACTCGGCTCAAAATTACTGTCAACAGTAAGAGGGAATTCACGCTTCTGCAGTTCCTGTGTGTGTGTGTGTGTGTGTGTGTGTGTGTGTGTGTGTGTGTGTGTGTGTGTGTGTGTGTGTGTGTGTGTGTGTGTGTGTGTGTGTGCGCGCGCGTTATATAAATAACATTCACTATTATATATGATAAAGGGTGAGATTAATGATTCTAGCGCAATTCTTCTCTTTATCCTTATGTTTTTCTTCACTCGCGATTGAAGCTGGAGTACCAGGAGAACTTTCCATAAACAAAACACCTTGAAAGAAACCAACGTCGTCTATATGCCTTCACACGCCCACTTGGGACCTGTTAACCCCAACCATCTCAATATACAAGCAAGACAACAACGGCTTGTTAAGATGCCTAACAATGCCCAAACAGCAAAGGGCCCCATCAAGGAACATCTATAGTCACTACACATAACCCGATCATCACCAGTTATCCTCGCAAAACACCAAAATAATCGACAGAACGCAAAATTAGACACTGTTATCTCTGCGAAATGTACAATATATACCGCCCCAGTTATCATGGAAAGTGTATTGGAGTCATTAATAAGCCAGGGACTAATCTCTCCCTTCAGGTCCCCCTCCCACAGGAACTCCCAGTCACCCATCCCACACCTCCACCCATCCCACACCTCCACCCATCCCCCACACCTCCACCCATCCCCCACACCCTCCCATCCCCCACACACCCTCCCATCCCCCACACCCTCCCATCCCCCACACCCTCCCATCCCCCACACACCCTCCCATCCCCCACACCCCCTCCCATCCCCCACACCCTCCCATCCCCCACACCCTCCCATCCCCCACACCCTCCCATCCCACACACCCTCCCATCCCACACACCCTCCCATCCCCCACACCCTCCCATCCCCCACACCCTCCCATCCCACACACCCTCCCATCCCCCACACCCTCCCATCCCACACACCCTCCCATCCCCCACACCCTCCCATCCCACACACCCTCCCATCCCACACACCCTCCCATCCCCCACACCCTCCCATCCCACACACCCTCCCATCCCCCACACCCTCCCATCCCCCACACCCTCCCATCCCACACACCCTCCCATCCCCCACACCCTCCCATCCCACACACCCTCCCATCCCCCACACCCTCCCATCCCACACACCCTCCCATCCCACACACCCTCCCATCCCCCACACCCTCCCATCCCACACACCCTCCCATCCCCCACACCCTCCCATCCCCCACACCCTCCCATCCCACACACCCTCCCATCCCCCACACCCTCCCATCCCCCACACACCCTCCCATCCCCCACACACCCTCCCATCCCCCACACCCTCCCATCCCCCACACCCCCCCATCCCCCACACCCCCCCATCCCCCACACCCTCCCATCCCCCACACACCCTCCCATCCCCCACACCCTCCCATCCCCCACACACCCTCCCATCCCCCACACCCTCCCATCCCACACACCCCCCATCCCCCACACCCTCCCATCCCACACACCCTCCCATCCCCCACACACCCTCCCATCCCCCACACCCTCCCATCCCACACACCCCCCCATCCCCCACACCCTCCCATCCCACACACCCTCCCATCCCACACACCCCCCCATCCCCCACACCCTCCCATCCCACACACCCTCCCATCCCCCCCACACCCTCCCATCCCCCACACCCTCCCATCCCACACACCCCCCCATCCCCCACACCCTCCCATCCCACACACCCTCCCATCCCCCACACACCCTCCCATCCCACACACCCCCCCATCCCCCACACCCTCCCATCCCCCACATCCCCCCATCCCCCACACCCTCCCATCCCACACACCCCCCCATCCCCCACACCCTCCCATCCCACACACCCCCCCATCCCCCACACCCTCCCATCCCACACACCCTCCCATCCCACACACCCTCCCATCCCCCACACCCTCCCATCCCCCACACCCTCCCATCCCACACACCCTCCCATCCCCCAC